>NC_056747.1:1284908656-1284921156 GCF_019279795.1 Protopterus annectens
GGGTTTCCTGAGTTTGAGAAGGTGGTCTGTAGCGTGCTACAAACTGTAGGGCAGTTTTACCTATGGTTAAATGCACCTGGATGGTCTCCGATGCTTCGTGCGTTGCCACTAACCTGGAGGTGTGGGTATCCTTTATGAATATGGATACTCCCCCTCCTTTTGTGGTTCGGTCAAGATTTTGGGGCCGGAACGCATGATATGAGGTATAACCTGATAGTGCTGGGGTGCTCTCAGGAGCCTTGAACCAGGTTTCAGTCACAGCACAGACATCGATGTTCTCCATACTGAGGAGGGCTTTGAGGGCGTGCATCTTGAGGTTTAGACTTCTGGCATTGAGCAGTATTACCCTTAGTTTTTCTCCATTTTTGTTTTCTAGGGCGGTAGGTTTATCATTTGAGCCTTGCCTAAAAAAGGCACTATGGGGGTGGCAAGAGCCTTTGTCAATATCCGGAAGCCCAGGGATGACAGGTGCAAGCCATCCCTTGCGAAGCAGCGTGGCTTGTCAAGCATGTCATCCCAGGCAGACAGACATTGGATCCCCTTAGAATGACACCAGTAATTAAGCCAATTATTAAAGCTGATCATTTTGTCTCTGTATTGTGGCATCATTCTTAGTGAGGGTAGGATACTGCTCAGGGTCAGGGTCATACCGGCCTGGGCTACATAATCTGAGAGCTCCTCTATGTCTCTTTTCATGTAGTCCAGGGAGGTACGTCTCAGGTCGTTCACACCGGCATGGACAATGACTGAGTCATACTTGTACTTGCTGTGGAGTGACCTGAGTGCTTGTTTTATGTGGTGGATTCTAGCGCCTGACAGGCAGCTTACTGTGATCTTTTCCTTGTTCAGTCTGGTGAGTGGGACGTCAGTGTGTCTGACTATGGAGTCACCTATAACAAGTGTGTCTGGCATTGTGTTTGGCCTTAAGGGCTGTGACTGTTTAGCACACTGACTTTGAGAACTATGTGTTGCATGTCTTATGTCTTGAGGTGGCAGTTGCTTGGGTGTCTGCTTTGGAGGCCTCTGTAGTTTTGGTAGATTTTTGATCAGTGCCTCCGAGTATGCCTTTGTGTGTTTGTGTTTGTTTTGCAGTTGTGATAGTTCTATGTGAAACTGGGTTTGTGGTGTGCGTGGTTTCCTTCGCCTCCTGTCTGGATATGTAGGTTTGGTCGGGTGACAAACAAGACAGCATACAGGGCTGGTATATGACACGTGGTGGTTAATCACTGGATGGGTAGTTCCATTTGTAATGTGGAGGCCATTGAGCCCCATATGAGAACAAAGGGAACTTGGTGCCCACCCCTGGATAGTCATGGCAGCATCTACATGGTCATAAAGGTGACTGGGCTGTGGGCTGAGCAGGAGGAACATGCATGTCAAACCTTGTGTATGTGTACTGCATGCCTCCAAATGATGTAGCACATACCCCATGTCTCTGTGGAGCTCCCTATGCACAAGACCCTGGACCTAACTGGGTGACAGACATATTTCTGTGTGTCCTCCATGGGGGGGGGGCACCATCTCCTGAGGTGGTTCCACATGAAGGTAGTGCCGCAACTGTAGATAAAGAGGTTCCATGGTAGGTCACGGATGTGATGTGGACTGGTAACATGCACATTAGGTGGGAGTGGTGTTTCTGCTGGCAGATAACCCCTACACATACTGTTGTGTAACTGTCATGGAACATATGTGGGTTGTAATAGTCCACACAATCCCCGAACATGTCCACAGCATGCATAGATATCCCCAATAACATAGAATGGCAGATGTGTAGCAATCACATAGCAAGCATACCACATGCATATGTGGAAACATAGTAGCAGTGACAATGGTATGCAGGTGAAATACTCTGTAACAGCCCAGCAACTCTAGTGTCCTGACAGGGAGCATGTCTATAAACACATAGCAGAAAGTGTTGTACAATACAATACATGTCCTAGTGGTAGATAAACCGGAGGCATACCACTTGCGTTGTGTGAACATTAAGTTGGAGCCGATATGGTGGCGGGAGACTGATATGTGTATTGTATTATGGTAAACGTGCTATATGAGTTGCTCAGACATATTTCCGTCTTTATGTCTTTCAGGGAGTATGGCACACCCAAGGAATCCCTCTTACAGTGCCGCTGAGGATGACATAATACTAATCAGCATCATCCAACACTACCAGCTGCTGTTCTCAAGGACAAGCCAGAACGAGCATGAGCGGACTGCCATGTGTAACGATGTGGTCCGCAGGGTGAATGAGGTGGGGATGCACAGCCGTACGTATGAGTAGGTCTGCTATCATTGTAGTGACCTGCTCCTCCATGTACGTCGCCGTGCCGCTGCCGTGAGGGGTGACCACCTTTCAACAGGGGGGCCATAACATCCACCCCTCTCACCAGAGTGGAGGAGCTGCTCATGAGCCTGGTGGCACCTGCCCACCCACAAGAGCTACAAACAAATACAGTCATGAAGATGGGTGCTACCCACACACCTGACATGGAGCATGCAGGTAAGGTTCCAGAGCATATCAGTACACCACTGTTGTGTATGCATCTGTACAGGTAGATCATGCATATGTGAGATGTGGAGTCTGTTGCTGTGTAGGACTGATAAGCAGTTCTGCATAATCTGTAGTACTGTGGACTTCAGCTGTTGTTTTGCTGTAATATTGCACCCACCCTGTAGCAATGCCACAGCTGTGGCCACTGACATCAACTCTATCTCATCTCAATGTAGGTACCTCTGGAATACCAGCAAGGCAGCAGCTGGATGCCACTGAGTATGGTTTAAGGTTATATTTGGCAATTCACTGTGGATGTCGTAGCTAAGGTGTAGGGCATGTACACATCTAACACGCCTACCCATAATGCATGCTGTATATTTTCACTGAGCACACACCTCATTAATGGGATTACCAGCCTCAAACACATGCAATACGCAGACCATTTCAGACAACTGTGGCTACACTCCAGTGCACATTGCCCAGGCACAGCTGATATCTGCCTAACATACACAGCTATGTCATACACATAGCAGTTGAACATGCTACACATAAAGAAATCCCACTACCTCTGCAAACACACGCTGCAGGGTCCTAAACCTCATCAGCACATCACACAGAACATACTGGGGGGATAGGGCCCTGTCCTGGGGAATTCCTGCACTCTGGAACAGACTACCCATTCATGTCAGGCAATGCTACTCATTGGCCCTCTTTACAAAAACACTTGACAACTGGATGGAAAATGGGGAATTCACCCTGTGTAGTACGTCTGTGCCACAGCCTGAAAGGGGCACAGGGGAATAACATTATGGCATGGCTGGGAACCCCTGTGGCTAGGCTTATGTAGGCCCCAGGACCAATAGACCAGTACTCACCTATGAACCTGTGTGTACCACAGGCAACATCAGCCAAGGCTCAATACAGATATGACCTGCATAATGGTGGGACATTGCCAAAGCCATGTGTTGCAATGTGATCTGATGCGTCAGCACCATGTTGGGGAAGTCCAGGAAGTTGCAGTTATGATGCATATGCTGCACAATCCACACCTCACCCCAACCCAGAGATGACATTCCCATCTCTACAATGCTGGTGCCACTGTACACCTGCATGCTTGCCCTGCATTGGCAGGGAATATTCCAGTACACATGGTGTTCCTAGTTTTGGATACTGCAATATGTCAGACGTGTAGGCCACAGATGTTGAGCATTTGCAGTGTAGCAGGAGATGGTGAGGGTGTGTCATCCTGAAACACAACAGTGCACTGGAGGGGAGATGCAAACCCACTGAGAGTGGCTATATCTGCACACAGTCAAGGTCAGGAAGTGTGGCAGACATAACCCTGACTCCATGGCACTAGTGATGGTACTGTATGACCTCCAAGGGCTGTGCACATGTTTAGCATGCAAACATGCAGGTTTGGGGAACAGTTGCAGGCCTGACTGACCAACTACTGGCTCATAATGATGACCTATGCTACTATACCCCTGCCAAGTATAGTGACCGCTATAATACACATAGCAGTTATTGCTACACACCATCATATGTGTGCACACATATGCACCCACAAACAGTATGCATCCCAACCAGCATCTGCACAACTGACGCATGTGACCTGTAATGCAATTGACTGCCTAGGTCATATGTCACATATCAGGTATGTGTAGTGTTGCCATATGCAGTAGTGTTGCACCATGGCATGTCATGGAAGAGAGTGCCATGTCAATAATGGTCTCTACACTCACCATAGGTACAGTGCATTGTGTCTGTGGTCAGTCTAATGGTATTCTATCACTCATACATGCACCACTGATGATGACATCTGTGAATACACATCAGGCATTCACAAAACACGTGTCCACATATAATCCAGAAACACACAGAGGCTGTGAGCAGCAGAGGAAACATAACTGACACACAGATACACACATCCTGCAATGGTGTGTACACCTGTGAGGTATGGTGCACAGTACATGCCAGGGTGCTGAACAGATGCACAGCAATGCTGTGGACATGGGTGCAGTGTGTTCCAGGGGCAGGGCCATCACCTACTAACAGAAGCCATGTATCACAGCCATGTATAATGTTGGTAACAGGGATTGACTACAGTTGCACTGCATGCTGTTGAGCACCACATCCTGCATGCTGACTTGTGTGTAATTACAGGTTTGTGTGTGATACTGTACTGCAGCATCACTTGCTATTGTGTGTGTTATGGGGTGCTGAAGCTCTCTGTAGGTGCTGTCTGGTGGAGTGTATGGGTTGTCATGTATGTCTACTGCATTTGTGTATGTCTATGTGTGTGACAAATTCTGCACATGTGTGTGTGTGTGTGTGTGTGTGTATGTATGTATGTACTGTTAAGCGGTGATGTACTGGTCTTACAGTCTGTTCCCTGTTTTCCCCTCACAGGTGGCGAGGTGGGGCTGGGTCCTGCCCACAGAGAATCTGATGTCACTGATACAGACAGTGACCATGAGGATAGGTGTGTTGAGGCACAGGCAGGGTTGTCAGGGGCTGCGGCTGGGCCACCAATTGACATCCCACAAGTATCCACCCCATCCATGCACACAGTCACACTGCTTCTACATACCTCATCAATGTTGGCCATAGCTGAGGGACAGTCTATTGTTGGCATTGGCCAGGACAGTGTGTTATCTATAGCATGTGTGTCAGGACACAGCAGCCATAGCCAGATGTCCGGCAGGGTACCACATAGGCAGATGTTTAGGGGTGCTCATCGGAGCACTGCTGGTCATCATGCCCCTGGCAGACGTGCCACATCTATATCAACCACATGCATGTTCCAGGCTGTCATGGAGGCACAGGTATGAATGGAACGGTACACCAGACAGGGTCTAAGGGAGCAGAGGGCTCATCACACCTCTGAAACTGACAGCATCCATGACCTAGCAGGTGCCATTCGTAATTGCACCGAGGTCATGGATAGATGGTGGGGTGAGACATTGGATCTCATCAACAATGTCATGTCCATGAGTCAGGACAGAGCGGGACAGTTGCGATGGCCACGTGGACGTATGACAGTAACACCAGCATCTGGAGGTCACCTTGGACGTCCCACCAGTCGCAGCCGGAGCTGCTCCCATAGTGGCAGTACCAGCCCCAGCACTGTGGTGGGGGGTGCTGTCCACAGGCCATCATAGCACACCACGTGCACATGGCCCTGGACAGTCCTAGGAGGGACCTATATCCAGTGGACATCTGTCAACCTCTGGGGACAGTACCTGATTTGGCTTTGTACCTGGTACTGCCTGTAGCGCCCCTGCCAGGCACAGATCCCATGTCCGGAGACGGTGAACTGCAAACCCTGCCAGGTACAGTCTGCAACTGTCTCACAAATCCCTGAATAAGGCAGCCACATGTCAGAACTGTGTGCATGCAGACACACACACATAAACAACAAACCTAGGGGAACCACATACCTGCACACACATCACCACTGGCCCATAACAGTACTCAGCCCCCTCACACACAGACACACATCAATTGTATGGCTCAGCCTAGGCCTCTGGCAAACCAACAACACACCCTGTGTATATGATGATACCTGTGCCACATCCTGTCATCCGTAACATTGATGCAGGGACAGGCTAACATGGTGCTGCTGCACAGAGTAACTGTACAACAGTGTAGCAATGGAATGCTGTGTAGCATGTTGTCAGCAGTAAAGTGAAATACTAATATCTTGGAAGGTGTAGCTGTGCAGCCATGATGCATTATAGCTGTAATTAACAATGTTGTATTGTTTTCACCATTATCTATTCTGATTGTGTTGTGATTGTCCATGTGCCACATGGCTGATGGGTGTAGTGGCGTCAGCAGGCCTTCTACAGTGGACACCAGTAAGTGTAGTGGGTGGTATATGTGACATGGCTGGGTACAACACACAGAGTCTTTGGTTTGGATGCAGTAGAGATACAAGACTGTACACATGGAGGTATGTCCCCGTGCAGGTAACACATCTGTTGCCCATGTAATCCCACCAAGACAGGATAAGCACAACCACACATTGCTGTATATGCAGTCTGCTATTTGAATGACATTGAACATGCCAACAGCAGGGTGTATGTCCCTTTCCCCACCCTACTGCGATCCTCACCTCAGTAACATGAGTGTGCCAATGCTGGTGGCATAGCCCTGCCCTTAGGAGGGTGTGAGGCACTCAGCTACTGTGAAAGGTGTAAACAACAACTAACAACCTGATAACATGCACTGTACATTATTACAGACAGCTATGTGGAGGGATAGATGCAACAATAACTACAGTGGTGGCGGATGTGTCCACAACAGCCACACACAGTGAGTTATAGCAACCCCAGTAGTGCTGCACACCTCTACACTGTGGTGGAGGGCATTGACACATCTATGACCTGTGAAGGACTGTATGTCCACAGGATGGCACCTGTGGAATGTTGGCATTTGCCAAGCAGTCCTGGTGGAAACATATTCTGTGAACGGAGGTAGATCCCTTAACATCTACACACATTCCTACACGTGGGATGGTGTACAAAAGCCTGCTATGATCTACATAGGCATTGTGCACCTCCTAACTCTTATCTACACCTATCATGATTGTGTCAAGAAAGTATACCAGGTTCAGGTTGTATTCTCTGCCTTTGACAAGTCCAACATTGGCGGGGTCCCATGTGTTGAGATTACCAGTGACATTGGCCATGGGTCCATTGTTATGTCCATGTCCCTGCAAACCAAGGTTATCAGGCTACTGGGTGGTAGTTTCCAACTGACATGGTGGATTTGTGGTTGTCCTTGCCAACATTGGTGAATCCATTGTCAGGTGTAGGGCTGTTGGATTGCTTGAGGGATCCCAGCTACTTACTGCTCCTGCCCAGGGGGTTCCTCCAAGCATGACACTTCACTTGACTGTACTGCATTATATGTTAGTAATGCCAGCCTGACATCCTACAGGTGGGATGGAGTACTGTTAACATGTACTGCCCTTGTTGTGTAGGGTCCTGGTTATGGGATCTGCTAAGGTTGGTAGTGTATTGCAGGCCAGGCGTGTTTGGCTGTGGGGGGGGGGATACCTGTCCATGCCAGATGTATGTTGTTTGGGTCTCTCAAACCCATCAATGGTGCATGTGGACATATATGTTGTGGTTATGTTCCCAATTTCATCTACAGATGTATGTCCATATATACCTATATAGATATATATGTGTTTACCTTTGAAAGGGAGACAATCATTTCTTTGAACGGCCCTTTCTGCAAACCAAAAGGACCAATCCGTCATTTCTAATTGCACCACAGTTCAAAACTCAGCAAATCTAAAACCAGCTTCACTGATTCTCGAACTAAGTTGGAATACATATCGTAATGCAGGGGGGCAAGCCCCCATGCACCCCCCCCATCTGGACCCCCCCCCATCGGGGGGGGCTGTGTCCCCGAACCCCCCCTACTGTGATATACTATCTCCGAGTTCGCACTACAGTGGGGAAAGGCAAATTTGCCCCATACCCATTATAGTGCCCTCTGCACCTAAATTGCCAAATCTGCAATGAGCGAATATATAGTTACATTCACTCATTGCACATTCGATGCATTTATTGCAAGATTGTGCAATGTTGAAAACATACTTTTGACCTTCCAGCTTTTGGATACATGATTTTCTCCCTTTGAAAGATGAACCATATATATGCTTACATATATGTATTTTTAGTGCTGTATATACGTGGACATATGGATGTATGCATATATATCTATAGATGTATGTGTATCTATGTATATATTGGCATATATGTCTATATATATATATATATATATATATATATATATGTGTGTGTGTGTGTGTATTTCTATAGCTATATCTACATATATAGATATGTTATATCCATTTAAATATATATATATATATATATATATATATATATATATATATATATATACAGACATACATACATACATACATACACATACACACACACACACACACACACACACACACACACACACACACACACACACACACACACACACACACACACACACATACATCTGCATGGTGGAATAACTTCCCTGTAGTGTTGAATACCTGGGCTGGATGATATGTATATGAAAACATGATGATTATGCATATCTGCCATGGCTTAGTGGCAAATCACTTTGTGTATGGTGTGCAGGGTCCTGGATGTTCTTCATCTCACATTGCTGCAGTCCTAACACTTGGGGTAGTCCGCTGTCCCTCGGTCGGCCCGAATATCAGAGTATAAGGCTGACGTCGGTCAAGGCGCATTTGACTGACATCAGAACGTCAGGGTACAAATGCGCATGACCGACGTCATATCCTCAGTCTTTTTTGCCGCATGGTCCGATGCAGAAGCAGTGTTGCAAGTGCCGTTCGGCGTTCTGAAATTTTTGGAATTCGGAGTTTCAGACCGAAGTCAGAGTTGGTTAAGTACCCGTAGAATATTTTGGTTTTTCTTGCCTCAGTGGTTTACCGGATGTCAGAAAAAGTGAATAACTGTATTTCTTGTGGGAAACAGATACCGCATAGGGATTACCATAATTTGTGTATACCTTGTTTAGGACCTGAGCACGACGTTGTTGGATGCCGCTTTTGTGCTAGGTTTAATAAACGCACTATTAAGCGGAGGTTGGATTGTGCAAGGTTGGTCTTTGGGAAGCGGTGCAATTACAAAATGCCATCGGATGCTCCGGCCGCTTCCTCAAAGAAGCGCAAGGACAAGGCAGTTAAACCTAGGTTAGAGGAGTCGTCCGAACCGGACGCCAGTTCTTTAGAGGCGTCAGTGGAACCGGTGGTTCCGACAGAGGCCTCTCTGGAGTCCCAGGGAGAAACTTTGATTTTACAGGATGTGGCCTCCCAGGAGGCAGGGCAGGCTGTAGGGGCTTCTCAAGTAACTGTACTTCCTCCCTTCCTAAGGGGTCTACCCCCTCTTTCTGCTTCCAAGGCTTCTCCTAGAGGCAGGTCTAGTTTAGCTTCTGTGGGTGTCACTCCCAGTTCTTCAGGTGCTGTGCCCAAGAAGCACATGCTCAAAATGGCAGAGGATTTAATTACTTTAATTAGAGGCTCTATGCCCCCTCCTGATCAGAGGCCTAGGATGGAACCTGTGTTGCGGATTTTGAGCAGGCTTGATGTGTCTGAGTCTTCGGCTGAAGACTTGCAGGAGTATTCTCATTATTCTGATTCTGATGTGGATGATTCTACTCCTTCTGCTTCTCCTCCTGAGGATTTTTCTTTTTCAGAGACCCTTCACTCTGAGAGAGCATTTTAAATGGGAAGGTCAGGATTTCTCTGATTCCAGGAAAAGGCTTAGGGAATTTTTGTTTTTACCCCAGCATAGGCCTTTAGCTATACCTCCTGTTCTGAATGTGGTGGAAGATGTGGTTGCAGAGGCTTCTCTTAATCCTGATTCTTTGCCTCCTGCTCCTGTTAAACCAGATAGGTATTACAGGGTGCCTGAAGCTCATAAGTATCTTTTAAGAGTCCTAGGGCAGACCCAGAAACTGTTAGCCAGGGCCTAAGGGTGTTAAGGCTTCTGTTGTCAAGAATCCGGTTCCTGCAGATAAAGAGGCCAGGGCCTTGGATAGATGGGGAAAGAAAGTTTATACTTCTTCCACTCTAGCCATGAGAGCTTTGAATTGCCAGTTTCACATGTTGAAATATCAAAATTATCTCCTTTCTCAGTTAAAATCTAAGGTTGATGCTCTGGCGGAAGGTATTGACTGTAAAGAGTTACAAGATTTAGTGCATGTTTCTGAACAGGTGGGTAAGCATTCTTTGCAATGTGGTTTTGATGCTGTACAGGCCTCGTCTAGGGTGGCTGCCACTGGGTCAGTTCTTCGCAGGCATGCCTGGCTGAGGGATCAAAATTTATCTGACCATGTTAAAACTAGGATTTTGGATGCCCTTTGCAATCTGATGTCTTGTTTGGTTCTCCTGTTGAGGCAGTTTTAAAGAAAATGGAAGACAAGGCTAAGTCTATGCAGACTGTTAAAGATTTTTTGCAGGTTCAGCCTCCAAAGTTTAGTAGAAATTGGCCTACTAAAGGGTGGACGTATCCTTCTTATGATTCCCAGTCTAGGGGTAGATCTAGACGTGGCAGGGGCAGAGGTCAGGGCTCTTTCAGGCCTAGAACAGGGAGTTCTCCTGCACAGTCTTGAGTGAGGGCAGGGGTCAGTCCTTTCGTAAACAGACCCAATGACCTACCTTTTCAGCTGCCAGAACCTTCTCGCCTGGCAGCACCTTTGGGAGGAAGGTTGGCACTTTTCAAAGAAAATTGGAGTTTGATTACCCAAGACAAATGGGTACTGGATATCATACATCACGGTTACAGGTTTTATTTCCATACCTTGCCTCCTTTCAAAGGCATGCCAGACATTCCTCCTCAACAAAGAATAGAGGCTCACAAGCAAATTTCACTGCTACTCCAAATAGGGGCCATACAGCCGGTTCCTATGCCAGAAAGGGGCCTAGGATTTTATTCTCGCCTGTTCCTAGTCCCAAAGAAGGGGAACACGTGGAGACCAATTTTGTATTTATCTATCCTCAACACTTATCTGGACATTCCCAAGTTCAAAATGTTAACGTTGCAGCAGCTTTTACCTCTGCTGGGCAAAGATCATTGGATGGTAACTTTGGATCTCAAGGAGGCTTACCTTCATGTTCCTATCAGACTAAATTGCAGGAAGTATCTGCGTTTTCGAGCTGGGACTTCTCACTATCAGTTCTCTGCATTGCCCTTTGGCTTATCTACTGCGCCCAGAGTGTTCACGAAAGTTCTGGCTCCAGTGATAGCTTTCTTCAGGCTAAAAGGAATACAGATCTATCCTTATTTGGACGACTGCCTGATTCTGGCTCAAGGAAGGGAAGAGCTTCTTCGTCATTTGGAATATGTGATAGCAGTGCTAAGATGCCTGGGGTATTCTGTGAACGAAATAAAGTCCAGTCTAGTACCCTCTCAAGACATGTGCTTTCTGGGTGTGAGACTGAATACAGCATCCCAGATGGCCTTTTAACCCCGGACAAACAAAAGAGTCTATCCCTTTACTTCCATCAGCTATCTCATCAGTCCGGGCTGACTGCAAGGACAGTCCTTCAAGCCTTAGGGTTCATGGCATCTTGTATTCTGGTGCTTCCCAATGCCAAACTGCATATGAGGAAGCTACAATGGTATCTCAAAATGTATGGACACAGCACTGCCAGGATCTGGACACTGTCATTCAAATAATACCTTGCATTCAAAAGGAATTTTGTGGTGGGCTCAGGAATGTCACCTAAACAAGGGACTCTCTGTGACCCGCCAGAGGCGAGTCAGATTCTAACAACAGATGCCTCAGACATAGCTTGGGAGCTCATCTAAATGGAAAGTGGATACAAGACAAGTGGCCTGCCAGACTACAACATCTACATATCAACATGAAGGAGATGTTAGCAGTCCAGTTTGCATTAATAGCTTTCAAGGATTTACTTCTTCCAGGGCAGGTGTTGATTCTAACAGACAACACAACTGTCATGTGGTACATCAACAAGCAAGGGGAACACATTCTTATCCTCTATGCAGGCAAGCAATGATTTTGTGGGAGACTGCTCTCAGTTTACAACTAAGTCTTCAGGCAAGGTTTCTGCCGAGCACAGAACTCCTTAGCAGATGTGTTAAGCAGACAAATCATGGATCCCCACAGTGGAAACTGGATCTTCATGTATTTCAGAAATTGACAGTGTCCTGGGGAACTCCAGACATAGATCTGTTCGCTTCTCCACTAAACCACCAGCTGCCAAAGTTTTGCACAAAGCGGTTTCATCCCACAGCTTGGAAAGTGGATGCTCTTTCTTTCAGTTGGAAAAATCTTCATGTGTATGCCTTTCCACCTCTGCCTCTCCTCCCAAAGGTACTTCTAAAGGTCAGACAGGACAAGCCAAGGATGATTTTGATAGCTCCAGATTGGCCTCGACAGCACTGGTACCCACTACTGAGAAGTCTAGTACGGAAGCCTCCATGGCCTTTGCCTT
>NC_056747.1:1284926156-1285148643 GCF_019279795.1 Protopterus annectens
TGCTGGTACAGGGGTGCCATGGACACATTCTACCCACTAGATATTGACATGCATCTGTACAGCATCCCACTTCTCTGTCTGACATACATTACTTTTAAGGGAGGCCCAGCAGCAGTACATCTGGCAAGTATCTGCACTTGACATCTCATTGGTTAAGTACACTAAGCATGTAACAATGTGCTGTGCAGGCTACAGGCAGACTGGCTCAACACTGGCCTACATCTCCTATGGGGGAATGCACATGTGCCTGCATATATAGCAGGCTCAACAGCCATGTCACAGTATAGGGTAAGATACACCTGTGTGACAGTGCATAACCACAGCCAATGTAAACAAAGCCACAGCCACATATGGTAAGCTAGCATAATATTACAGTATATGAACTGTCTGTTCTACACTATCCTCATATATGCCACTCACCGAATGACCCTATATATACTGGGCTGCTGCACAATTTGGTCTGTTGGCTGTCTGTGGTATGGGACATGTGTGTGTGTATATGGCCCTACAAACATGTACGGCAAAACAATACCATACAGTGGGCAGCATGTAACATCAGATAGAAGGTGAGCTAGAACAATGACATCTACCACAGTCTGTACACAGGCTAAAGTACATATTAACAATACACACACTGCCGACATTCACCATCACTGCACAGACCTCAGTATTGTACAAACATCCACAGAATGTCCAGGTTATGTCATGAAATATAACCCCTACTGTAAATGACATGTGTAGCAATCTGATATATCACTGGCTTGTTATCAGATATGATGACACTATTTATGGTGTACAGCACATATGCACCACTTCATGCATGACATATGAACAAAGGTTGACAGAGTTGTGGCTGACAGCACATGCACAGGGCCATTATAGACATGTTGCTGTGATAACCTCATAAATTTACCATTGTAACGGGGTTTGTTGCAACATGTGTCTTATGAGAGATATGAAGTCAGTAACTGTCATTGCCTTCACCATCTACAGACTGCAGTCCTCACACTACCTTCTACATTCCACAGATAGATGCACCATGGCTAACACCAAAGGCACAACACTGCCCAGTCTGCAGATGACCCTGCAGATGGGGATTCCTCATATACATGGAACTGACATGACAGGTATTGCGACATGTACGACAGGCATATCCAGACAAACACTGTTAAAGTAACATTACTCCAAATGCAGTATAGCAGCGCTTCCAGTCCGTAGTCAGGTCAGGCACATCCCCTTCCTGTTTGTTGCCCTCTTTCCACAGTGTATGTTGTTAGTGGTAAATCTCCAATCTATCTGAGATGCTGTTTGCCAAATAACAGATCTAGTTCCTGCTCACAGTGACTGAAAAGGGCCAACACCACCATGATGTTCCTAGATATTGGAGTGTGTTTCCATGCAGTTGGCTATGGGAATGTTACCACAGCTGTTCCACATGCAATCAGCTAGGGGAAGGCTGCAATTTGTGCAGAGGCCATCAGCTGATCATAAGCATCACTTAAAATACACATGCTGCTTCAGCAAAGCAGGTGTGGGTCTCCACATCTACCAGAGAGGGAGTGGGGGAGGCAGACAGAGGCAAATACATGTCAGGGAGGGGTGGGAGAGTAAAATTGAAGCATGTTTGTGTCACACACCTACCAGCACAGGGTGTCAACCCCCCGACAACTATGTAGTGCTATCACAGTTTGATGCAGTTATTGGATGCATCACATGGGTTACCTGCTGTGGAGTACTCATAACATATATGGTGAGTGACATCTGCAACAGGGATATGGTAGATATACGATAGGTGATGTACACATGCCTATCTGCATGAACAGGTGCCAGTGTCAACACAGGCACACTCACACAGGGACGCACACAAATTGACACACTTGGCAGGGCCAGGAGTGCAACTCATCACTAGTGGGATTGCCACAACACATCAATGTGCAAGTATCACATGCACCACATGGGTCATACGGAGGTCGTATGGGCAAAGAGTATGAGGAGATGTCAGACATCAGACAGCATGCTTCAGTATGCCCTGGGGGGGTTGGTAGTGAGTGTAGATGTGGATATACGCACCATACAACACACACACACACACACACACACACACACACACACACACGTACACACAGGGTGCCAGTTCTGACATGCATGAGTGTATGTCTACATGGGTGTGTGTGGTGGTCAACTGTGCCAGCAGGCTGTACAAGGGTAGGCAATGGGTATACCAAGGCATCAGGCCACATGACAATGGTTTGCATTGTGGCTCAGGCTTGTAGTTTCTGCATTTGCCCACACAGGTGGGTATTGCATCCCCATCCAGTTAACCTGGGTGACTGTTGTTTGTGGCCAATGCTGTGCATCACTTGCCATGTATGTGTTCCTTAGTCCATGACATGGATGGTGTCTGGGATGTGCACACCTCCCACATGCATGTACAGTGACATGTGGAACTCTACCAGGGGTGTCTGGCCCATGTTGTGAAGACAGATTATTATCAGATGTGCCAGTCTTGCCCACTTGTGGCAGAAAATGGAAATGGGCAGCACATTTACCCTGCACCTACAGTGATAGCATGCTAACAGCAGTCCCTGATGTCAGTGTCATCTATCCATACAGGGCATGTTATCAGGCATGGTATGTCTATTGTGAGTCACATGTGAAGGCACCACAGGTGGTGCAGCTGTCCATTGAAGAACATGTTGGAGGTGCACTGTCTGCATGTACTTGCATATTGGACAGATGGGCAGGGTGACATGCCCTCTGTAGCCCACTGATATCACGCCATAGTTACTATCAGTGGCCAATATACAGTGTACTACCCACATATTGGCTGTTGCCTAGGTGTGTGTGTGTGTGTGTGTGTGTGTGTGTGTGTGTGTGTGTGTGTGTGTGTGTGTGTGTGTGACACATGGGTTGAGTGTGTGCTCTGTGTAATATTGGGGTTGCTAATTGTGATTGGCTGGCCTTGATGTCACTTGTATGGGTATGGCTTTGCACCCCAGCCTCTCAGCTAATTTACATCTGTTATCCCTTTATGGTTGACATTGTGATATATAGTAGGGCCACCATAAAAGAAATAAGCAAACCCCCCTCCACATTGCCCACAGGTGTCACACACTCACAACCACTTCTACACAGGATACAAGTTACAAACACACACACGCATACACACACCTGTCATGTCTGGGAGTAGAACCCCTACCTAACTAGTTTATTACACTACAGCACTACGAAGTTATAGTACGCGCTGTGGACATTACTGAAGTGCTTCTTCCCCAAAGGTGTATTTCACAATGAATGACATCAGCAGGATTACCAAAGAAGGGCATTTCGACTGTACTGCGAGTGACTAGCCTAAAATGCATTGCTCCCTACACAGACAGTGAGACACACACAAAACATCCACAACTGACATGTGTGGGTATAGAACTCCTGACCAAGGTCTATATTACACTACAGCATGGAGCTGTTATAGGACACACCACAGGGATTACTAGAGAAATCCTTCCACAAAGGTGCATTTCACAATGAATGACATCAGCAGGATTACCAAAGAAAGGCATTTCCACTGTACTGTGAGTGACTAGCCTAAAATGCATTACTCCCTACACAGAAAGTGAGACACACTGAAGACATCCATAACTGACATGTATAGAAACCCTAACCAAGGCCTATATCACACTACAGCATGGAGCAGTTACAGGTCGCACCACAGAGATTACTAAAGAACTTTTTCCCCAAAGTTGTATTTCACAGTGAATGACATCAGTAGGATTGCCAAAGTAGGGCATTTGGAATGTACTATGAGTGAGTAGCCTAAAATGCATTGCTCCATACACAGACATTGGAACACACACGAAACATCTAGAACTGCCATGGGTGGAGATGAAACCCTACCACAGTTCTAAATCTCACTACAGCAGTATGCAGTTACAGGATGCGCTACAGAAATTACTGGGCTATGACTTTCCCAGAGGTGTATTTGTAGGTGAGTGACATCAGCAGCCTTGCCAAAGTTGAGTATATGAATTCTAAGGAGTGTGAGTACCCTAAAAAGCATTGTTCCCTACTCAGTCAGACACACACACACACACACACACACACACACACACACACACACACACACACACACACACACACAGTTTCCAAGTCTGGGGTTAGAACACCTACCTAACTACTTTATCAAACTACAGCAGTACGCAGTTACAGGACACACTACGGAGATTACTGGGTTATGACTTTCCCAGAGGTGTATTTCTAGGTGAGTGACATCAGCAGCCTTGCCAAAGTTGAGTATATGAATTGTACGGAGTGTGAGTAGACTTAAAAGCATTTCTCTCTACACAGTCAGAGACAGACTGACATGCACACAAACACACACTCACACAAGTGCAAGTCTGGGGTTATTAGAACTACTACCTAATTAGTTTATCACACTACAGCAGTACACAGTTGTGGGACATGCCATGGAGATTGCTGAGGTACAGCTCTCCCAAAGGTGTATTTCACATTGCATGACCTCAGCAGGCTTGTCATAATACTGCTATGGGGAGGGTGGTGTGTTCATGGGTCATAACCCATTCATGTAGGGGTTGACATGCCACACAGGCTAATATGTCACAGGTACGTGTATACAGCTACTAGATTACTTTTTCCTTGTACATTCATGTTGCACAGCTGGCACGTGCACCACGTTATCTCTCATGCTGACAGATACTGGTGGCTAATATCTGCAGTGAGTGACATCTGCACCTCATGTGTTTGGGGCCCTTTGACTATGTGCTGGGTGGGACAGGCCCGGGTGGCTCCTCGTCACGGACACCCTCTTCCACACATCTATGTCTGTCTGTCTTTGGCTTATTATAGTGTGTTGTCCATACATACATGTCTGTATTCCTATCCACTGTGTGTGTAAGGCAGGAGTGGTGCATACTGACATGTATCTGTACTAAGAACTGCGACTGCCAGATATGTCTGGTCTACTGGTGTTTGCTGACATGGCCTTCATGTGTTTAAGTGTGTGAGCATGCCCAGTATGGCCATCTGTATTGCATGTGTGGATCAAGTCCAGGTAGTTTGTACTGCAGTGCTGACCTTTGTGTTGTACACCAACAGGTAGCATGCTGTGTCTGCAGGGTATCCATCGGTCATTTGGCATTGACTGTTGCTACATTTCTGCGTAGCGGGGGGGGGGGCCTGACTGTTTCTGCATTTCTACACAGGCGTGGGGGGGCACACCTGACTGTTACTATAACTGTATTTAGGATGGGGGGGCACATCTGACACTTGTATTCATTTGCTAGGACTGTGTTGGTATGTTGGGTACTCCATTTCAGTCTGTAGTCTTGCCTATCATGCTGGCTAGAGGCATACCAGTGTACTACAGATCTTAGCTTTAATTACCTACATATTAGTTTCTGACTTCCTAGCCTTCACAACTTATATCCAACTGCCTGGCCTGCTGTAGTCTGTCTGTGTAGGCCTGGGGGAGGGGCTACCCATAGGGCTCATTCAGAAACCATAGTACATCATTTGTTTGTGTTTGTCTACACCTGTCCTGCTGGCTGAGACTGTTGTTGGGTATGTGAACCATCCTAACTGGCATGTGTGGGTCTTATGGACACATATGTCACTCAGCCCATTTCCTGCAGTGGGTTTTGTCCCCCTGTGTAGTACTGGCTACTATGTTGACTCCAGTATATGTTACAGATGTCATGATGCCACTATGGGTGTCTACTGTCTGCTGCCATAACATTCGGCTACCCATTTCCCTTGCATGCTCACCATAGCTACAGGTGACAACACATTCTACTCCATTTGGCAATTGGTAGGTTGATTGACTTACCTTGAGGGTGTTCCAGACTTGCGGATGGTGCTGGAGGGCTGCCCATGTTGGATGCACATAGTACACTCCCTATACATGGTTGTGCACAGGTAGTGTCATGTTTGGCATCCCTTTTACTGTCTGTGCGAGTCAGAGAGAGGTGTCATTCCCTGGGTCCCTACTGTGTCAGTGCATGTGCTATGTGTTGCCTCTTTTCCAAGGTCAGGGCATACTGGGCACGCCTCCTTCTGCCTGCTGGGGCAGGCTCAGGTTGTTTTTCCTCCAGGTCACTCTGTGCCTGTACAGGCCTTGGCACTAGTGGGGGGCTGTGTGGCCCTACCCCATGTTGTTCCTGCTGCAGCTGTTTCTGCAGGATCATATTGTGTAGCATAGCACATACCATAACAATTTGGGTACATGTAGCTGGTGAATACTGCAAGGCTCCACCGGATGTGTCCAGACACCGGAACCATGACCTGAGCATCCCAAGCACACACTCTTATTATATGTCTAGCCTGTGCGTATGCCTCATTATGGCATTACTGTTCAGGTGTGTGTGCATTTCTGATGGGTGTCATCAGCCACGGCTTCAGTGTGTACCCAGCATCCCCCACTAGGTGACCGTAGGGGTTGTCCACATTGGCAAATCTCTGGTACAGCTGCGTCAGATGCCATATGTGTGAATCTTCATAGCTTCCAGGGCAGCCAGCACACACATTCATTATAATGCCCTGGGCATCACATGTGACCTGGCAGTTGATGGAGGGGATACCCCTGCAGTTGATGTAGGCCCTACCCTGCTCACCGGGTGGTGCTTTGATGCATATGTGCATGCAGTCTATAGCATCCACTACCCCAGGGTATTCTGCTATTTGGTGGAAGGAGACACATATTGCTGGTGAACACCTCACGTGTGTTGAGCAAATGTACGTGCTCACTGGCATGTGCTGACATGGCATCCAGGAACTGGTGGAATACTCTGGATGCTGATGCCTGTGCGATCCCCATGATATCCCCAGTTGTACTTTGGGAGGTACCTGTGGCTAGTCTACCTAGGCCTACACATAACTTGGTATCCACTGGGATGGGTTCCCCTCGGCCAATTTGGTGTGTCAGGTGTGGCCAGCACAGCTCTACAATTTGCTGTAGGAGGTCTCTGTCCACCCTATATCACTCCACTATCTCCAACTCATGTAGCCCCTGGTAGGTTACCCTGGGTCTGTACACTCTTCTCTGACTCCGCACTGTGGGTTGTTCAGCAGCATTCACATCCTCACCATCCTCAGCCTCTTGCACATGTTGTTCTATGTTGCCTGCTGCAGTCCTTCTCATTTTGTAGGTTTGTTTGTTAACATTTCCCCGCTTGTATACTTCGGTGGTGTAGAGTGTGGAAAAACCAGAGGGGAAGGTGTTTGCTTAGTTTATAGTACTGTTCTGGGCTGGGCTGCTGTCTGTGTAATTGGCTGATTCTGATACATTTCACCTGCCAGCTATGCTAGTTCTCCTTGGTTATCTTCCTACTACTGGTTTCCCTTCCTATTGCCTTCCTGTTTAAGCCTGGGGGTGTGCCGCGCAAACACAGTGCTCAGATGTGAACGGAGCTGCTATTTTTTCTTTTTTTTTTTTGACACCTGGTGCGCACCGCGCAAACATGCATATGTGCTGTAAGCACGTTTTACAGGATTTTGGCTTGTTCTACCTCTGTACACCATGATTTTCCTGGGTGTAAGATAGGACAGCCCTAGACACACCCCCTGCCTTAGCTTAACTTAGCTAAGGACAAACACGAGCCACAGTGCTCCAGTTAGCATACAGCATGCCTGACACACCCCCTTCTGATGTCAGCTATGTCTAGGGCTTACACTCATGGTTTTCCTAGTCCTATACTCTTTGGTGCAGGATTGCACTGACAGGGAATCTGGGATTCTCTAGCCTTCTCCTCATTTGCATAGGATTGCTTGCTAATGCATAGTTACATGTCCCACACTGAGCTTGCCCCCTTAGCAACCATTACTTATTGGCCAGGTTGTCTTCTGCCTGCCATTGACTTGCATGGCAGAATACTGCTTTTAGTTAGAATGCTTATTTTAGGTTTATTTTATTATTTTACCCCGATCCCGTTTGCACGCCGCTGCTCTATGCTTAAACAGCCGAGATCAGCAAAAAAAAAAAAAGTTTTTTTTAATTTTTTAAACAGTTTGTAATGCCAGTGACCTTCTACGTGGCCATTGGCATGCTTCCTTGATGATATGCAGCCTTTATTTGGAGCTGTCATAGCTCTGTTTTGTAGTTTGCAGAAGAACTGTACTTGGTTACTGAGTACATTTCTGCAGACTGCACTCATCCTGCACGGACAGCTGCTAGCTTCCTGGATCGCAAATTGCCCTCATTTGCATGGTTTTCACCTGCAAATTAGGGCAATTTTGCATACAGGAGCTCGGTCTGTGCAGGAGTAGTCTAAGAGCTCACGTGCACGTCTCAGGAGCTCGTTCCTGGATCGCACATTGGCCATATTGCCGAAAATAGCTGTTAGACTAATCCTGCACGCAATTAAGGGCTTCTTAAATCTGAGGGGGTTCTTTTTTCTGTTGCTTTCATTTCAAAGCATTGATGTACTTACTGGGTATGGACGCAAGTCCCACAAACATGCTCAGTACATCGAAGTACATCAAAACAAGGAAGCAGTGTACCACAACCAGCGGAAGAACAGTAATGCGCTGTTATACAAAGACCTTATTTAAGAAAAGTAAGTATTTTTTTTCTTAAATAATGTCATTGTATAATAGCAATAACCGACTCCGTGGTTGTGGTATATTGAAATTTACCCACGGTTGGCTTTATTTAATCACAAGGGCTTCGCCCTCGTGGTTAAACCACACCAACCATGGGTAAATCTTCAATATACCACACCACGTTGTCGGTTATTGCTTAATTCTATTTTCATGGCCTGTTGTTAACAAAGATCACTTTTGTCCTTCTAGACTTCTTCAGGTCTGTGTACAAGAACCCAAAAAATATCTATAAAAATATATATAATTGTATAATTAGTTAGTATTGTTATTACACATCATTTTGAATAAAGTGGAAAAAAGAGAACCAGAAAAAGAAAAAATAAGAAAAAATGTATTTATGATAGAAACAAAATATACATTTAAATTACAACTGATTTAAAATGGTATTTAAAACCAACTGATAGAATAAAATAAAATAAAATAAAATTAGTCATGTAAACATTGTGGCAATTTTCTAAGTTCCAGTGCACTTTTAATTGAACAGTTGTAGTTTAGGTCCGGGCTTCCTAAAAGAGTTCAGCTTTAATTGCCACATGAGTTTATGTTTCTCCAGAATATCCGGGATGTCTCCTTCAAGATCACCCATGTCTATGCGATCCAGGATCTGGAACTTAAAACCTGTGTGTCTTTTATGAAGAGAAAGGTGTTTGGCTAGTGCATTATTTTTACATCCAGAGCGAATTTCTGACAGATGACATGAAATCCTATGCTTACGTTTATTTACAGTCTTGCCCACATAGAATGCATCACATTCATTGCACTGTGCCCTGTAAATTATTTTTGTAGTGTTACAGTCACCCCACCCCCACACTGGTTTTAATTATTTTCTTTAAATAAGGGCAATAAAAACTATCGCCTTGCTATATAAATATACAAAATGTACAATTAGTTTCATATCTTTTAGTGCTTTTCTCATATGGTCTAGGTTTAAATTCAACAAAACTTCTAATGTTCCTGGCCTTCCTATAAACAAATGATGGGGCTTCACTTAAGATGTTAATCAGAAAAGGATTTCCTGTGACAATGCCCCAGTTTTCTTCAATAACATTTTTGATACTGTGATAATCTAAAGTGTATGTCAGGATGCAGCTATTTTTGCATTTGTTATTCTCTGTGGAATTACTTAACATTCTTCTACTGGTGAGGTTGATTGAAGGTGCTTCAGTCCTTTTCAGTTCTATAATGGGTTCCAGGATGTACGTCTGACTTTCATAGCGCCTCACTAGAAAATCATTCTCCAAGTTGTTCAGGTTTCTCAAAAATGGTTCCATCTCTGTGGTAATTCTAGCTAATGTGTGTACTTAATAAAGGATTTTCGACTGGAAACAGACTGCCTGCCTTGCTTGGATTACTTTCGAATACTTAGTAATTTTGTACAGTTATATCGTTTTTATTTATTTATTTATTTATTTTACTTAAGACGAGTTTACGTTCGCTACTTCTACTACTATTGTCTGATCTGATTAATATACAGTGATTAACTAGAGATATATGGTCTGAAAATCTTCCACACAGAGAAGTTTCTTACACTGTTTTGTTTTTGGACCCACTATAGTTGTTTAGTGGGTTGTTTTGAGACTTCGGGGATACCACGGGGATTACTTGATTTATTTGAAGACTGATGGTGCTAAAATGATGTTGAGCAGTGCATTATCTTCATTTAAACAGGACCCAACTCAGCTTGCACTGTTAGGAACAATCATAACTGTGAAACCATCAGAGGGTATGTAGCCATGAGGTACCACTACCTCTCATTATCAAGCTTGTACGTTTGCACAGTAAGTTTTTGTTAGTATCCTTTGTAATTAATTTGCAACCTCACACTGTCATTTGTTTACTGCGATTTTTCTCCATGCCTGCTGACTGTCAGTCCTCCTTCATGTTATCCATAGGAGACAGGCAATCATGGGAAGCCATCATCCAGTTAGCCATCAGAGTTAACTCTTAGCTGCCTGGGGGGGGGGTCAAAGCTTAAATGCATGCTTGCAAATGAGTGCCCGCCTTCCATACCTTCTCCTTGTACATGTACATCCAAATTGTAGAAAGGTGTCTTTGATATATTGGGGTAAATTGCAATAAAAATCCCCTTAATATGAGCCATAGTATTCCCAATACCTTATAAAAACTCCCTTAATATGAGCCATAGTATTCCCAATACCTTATAAAAATTCCCTTAATATGAGCCATAGTATTCCCAATACCTTATAAAAATCCCCTTAATATGAGCCATAGTATTCCCAATACCTTATAAAAATCCCCTTAATATGAGCCATAGTATTCCCAATACCTTATAAAAATTCCCTTAATATGAGCCATAGTATTCCCAATACCTTATAAAAATTCCCCTTAATATGAGCCATAGTATTCCCAATACCTTATAAAAATCCCCTTAATATGAGCCATAGTATTCCCAATACCTTATAAAAATCCCCTTAATATGAGCCGTAGTATTCCCAATACCTTCATAACTTTCTTCTCCCCTATTACCAAACTCAGGTTGGTGGCACAGCACGAAGCATCAGAGAATATCCTTGTGCAACTAACAGTGGGTAAAACTGCCTTCCAGTTTATAGCCTGCTA
Organism: Protopterus annectens; assembly: GCF_019279795.1. Classification (NCBI taxonomy): domain Eukaryota; kingdom Metazoa; phylum Chordata; order Ceratodontiformes; family Protopteridae; genus Protopterus; species Protopterus annectens. Next base: position 1,284,937,350 of record NC_056747.1, read on the forward strand.
CAGACCACCCTCCCAAACCCAGGAACCCCACTCGGCCTTTCTGAGAACACTGGAAAATATGAAGGACTCTCCAAACACCATTATATTGGGCGACTTCAACTACCCAAACATAGACTGGGAGCATTACTCTAGCCCAAAGGTTCCTAGAATTTATAAACTCAAATGCTATGGAACAACTTGTTACCACTCCCACAAGAGGGGAAAACATACTGGACCTGATCATCACCAACATGGGGACTCTATGCTCCAGACCAGAAGTGTATCCCTCACTGGTAAGATCAGACCATAAACTAATCTCACTGGATATTCACATCCCGACCCCACCCCTGCCCAGAAAACCACAGTGAAAAACTTCTCTAAAGCAAATTTCACACTCCTCAAAACCGAGGTGGAATCCTTCAAAGCCCGCGGGCTTGTGGAAAATACGGCCCAGACCGCAGAATCCTTTATAAACGCATTCTATGAACACCTTCAGGAATGCATGGATCATGCAATCCCAAATAAAACCAAGACCCAATCCTCCAAAGGCAGACGTCCTGTCTGGTGGACCCCAGCCATAAACAAACTATACAATAGAAGGAGGAAGCTACTACATGATAGAGCAAAATCCCAAAAAGGGAAGGCATCTCTGATCAGTATTAGCAAAAAACTACAGGCACTCATAAAATCGTCTAAGGCCAGCTTCGAGAGAAAAATTGCACAGGACACTAAGAATAATCACAAGGCTTTCTTTAGTTATGTTAGGAACCTGGGTGGGAATTCCCAGATATGCTCAGAATTAGTCCAAAATGACAAAAAATACACCGAACCCACAGACATTGCCAACATCCTAGCTGACAGGTTCAGCGCAAACTCCCCCCCCCACCAAAAGGGCAAATATCTATCCCAGCAGAGTGCTGAACCCTGACATCTCAGATGCTCAGGTAAGAGCCGCCCTCTCCAAAGCAAAAAACACAGCATCAATGGGACCAGATGGTGTCCCAGACTGCGTCCTACATGAACTCCAAGAAGAGCTAAACCCAAACATAAAACTACTGTTCAAGCTCAGCCTTACTACAGGATATGTACCCAAAGAGTGGCGTACAGCAACAGTGGTCCCTCTCCACAAAGCTGGTGCCTCAACGGATCCTGGAAACTATTGCCCCATAAGCCTGACTAGCTTGGTCTGCAAAGCTATGGAGAGGATCATCATGGACCTCATAAATAAAGATATTGCGGACCTACAGACACTGAAACCTACCCAGTTCGGCTTTGTTAAGGGCAGATCCTGCCTCTTAAACCTGGTCGATTTCTTTGAAACAGTCACCAAGGCCATTGATGAGGGGAAGGTGGTCCACACAGCCTACCTGGACCTCGCAAAAGCCTTCGATACAATACCCCACTCGGGCATTATAGATAAGCTCACCAGCTTAAATATAAACCCCTATGTCACCAGATGAGTTGCAAACTGGCTCAAGGACAGAACCCACATGGTTAGAATAGCTGGAGCCATGCCAGACTCCAAACCAGTTACAAGTGGCGTCCCACAAGGCTCAGTCCTGGGACCTCTTTTGTTCGGTATATATTTCTCGGAGGTACAGGCCAACCCGGAAGGACTGTGGCTGACCAAGTTCGCAGATGACTGCAAACTGGGCGCCATAATCAACTCTCCAGCTGACACAAGCATCCTCCAAAAGGGCCTCATAGAAACAGACAACTGGTGCCAGAGCCATGGCCTCAAGCTAAATGCCAAAAAGTGTATAGTCATCCCCTTTGGCAAAAACAAAGTGCCCACAATTTACCACATAGGTGGTAATCCATTAAGTACAGAAAAAGTAATTAGGGACCTGGGGACCCAAGTTGATAGCAGTCTCTCATTTGACAACCACGTGGCCACAGTGGTTAGAAAAACATTTTATATAGCCCACCTAATCATGAAAGGATTCACATCTAGATCAGGGGAGGTCATTGTGCCTCTTTACTCATCCCTCATCAGGCCCATAATTGAGTACAATGCCCCTTTTGGGATGTACCTGACCAGACACCTGCAGCAACTGGAAAGACCCCAAAAGTACCTCACCAAGAAGATCAAAGGGCTCAAACAGATGCCATATGCTGCCCGGTTAAAGAAACTCCAGCTCTACTCAGTGGCATACCACCTGCTCAGAGGCAATCTGTGCCTGACGTATAAAGCCATGTCCAAAATTAATTTAAAATGGGTGGCGAAAGCCAAACACACTCTGGCTAGGCTTATAAATGCCCTAGGGCAGATAGCCTAGTATGAACCTATGAACCTATGTGCATTCGTGCATTTACGAACTACAGGCTGTAGATTGGGTAAACCAGTAAAGGAGGGAGTTCCTGAAAGGAGAAGCAACCTCAATAACCTATAGAAAGCTTAGCGATGAGCCTCACAGAAACCTCTGCTGTGCCGTACTCTGCTGCATGAAATGTCGTCAGCAGATAAGGTTAGCAGTGCAGACTCACTGCTTTTAACTAACAGTAACCCATCCAGATTGTATTTATTTATTTATTTATTTTACATTTGTTAACCGGGCTAGTCTGACTGGATAGATTTCCATTTTCAGCAGAGGCCCGGGGAGAAAAGCTCCACATATGGACATAAGAGATTTATAATGAGTACAAATAACAAGTTACAAATAACAAGTTACAGACTTGTAACACTTCAACCAATGCATCTTGATTACAAAAAGAAGGCAACTGGAAAAACTAAAATACATTCTATTAAACATCAATACAACTTCTAGAACCTGATAAATAATAAGAGAGACCAGGGAAAAGAACTAAAACATTGAAACCTAAAACTAGATTACAAAGGATTACACTACCTAGACTATCTAAATACTATCATCTTTAGCATAATTACATATTGTAGCATGAGAAGAGAAAGTAAAGGGACAGGAGTTAGCAAAAAAAGGCAGTAGAAGGGCAGTGTAGAGTTGATAAAGATATAAGCTTCCTGGGAATAGGGTCAGAGACACAAGGAATAGGATTTGTGAGGAGAAGGAGGCAAGGTGGTGAAAGGCCAGTTAAGGGGCGTAAGAAAAGGGAGAGGAGTGGTAGGTAAGGAATTAACATTTAATCAGGATTTGAACAGGGACACATCCAGTGGCTTTTCAGGTAGATTCTAAGTTTTGTTTAAACAAAGTAGTAGATGCCATAGAAGTAAGTTCAGTAGGAAGTTGATTCCAGTGTTTACCCAAGGCATTTGAGAAGAGGGAGTCACCAGCTAGGTTATTAGATTTTGTCAAGGAAACTAGCAGTTTGTTTGATGAGCGGAGGAGTTTAGATTAGAATATGTGGTTAAGAGGTTAGAAAGTGCAGGTGTATTTTGACTTTGGTATAGAGCTCTATGGACAACTGTAAGTTGGGAAAGAAGTAGCATGTTAGACAGTTCAAGCCAGTTAAGTTGCTGCAGATTTAAACAGTGATGTGTTCCAAAAGGCTTACCAGTAACAAATCTGGCTATGTTATTGTAGGTGGTTGATAGTTTGTGAAGATTGTTTTTTTGAGGTTAGTGTAGATTGGTGAGGCATAGAGAAGAGTAGAGATGAGGTGAGAGTGGGCAAGAGTAGCTTTGGCTGGGGAGGTTAAAAAAGTCCTAATTCGATAGAGAGAGTTTCCTGTTTACATTTTTAATGGTATTATTAATGTGACAGTCAAAGGTAAGGTTGTTGTCTATTGTGACACCTAGCAGTTTGGTAGTGGGGTCAGGTGATATAATGGTTCCATTATTAGATAAGATAGTGAAATGTAGTGCAGGGGATCTATTAGTAGGCTTAAAGAGTAGGAGTTTGGTTTTTTTTGTGTTAAGGAGTAGGCAACGTTTTAAGAACTAAGTTTCAACTTTGGAGAATATATCTTGAGTATTAGTTTGGAGTTCAGCAATGGATTTAGCAGAGCAAATTAGTGTGGAGTCGTCAGCGTATTGTATGCATGTAGCCTGGGGAATAGCTGCTTGTAGGTCGTTTATAAAGAGGGAGAAAAGAAGAGGTCCGAGGATAGAGCCTTGGGGGACCCCAAGTGAGATAGGTAGAAGAGATGATAGTTTCTTATCCCAGAGAATGGCTTGTTTCCTATTAGAGAGATAGGAACTGAACCAGTGGACAGCTTTAGGCTCTAAGGAAAGAGATTTGAGAATTTGTATAAGGAGAGAGTGATTAACCATGTCAAAGGCTTTGGATAGGTCGATAAAGAGAGCTGAAGACAGGATGTTATCATTACGATTCTTGTTAATCAGGTCAGTAAAGGAGAGGAGAGCGGTAGTTGTGCTATGAAAAGGCCTAAAGCCATGTTGACAAGTAGTAAGAATGTTGTTTTTATTAGGTGGTTCATTAACTGCTGGTGAACACATTTTTCCATGATCTTAGCGAGTGGGGACAAGAGAGCTATGGGTCTATAGTTGGAGTAATCATAGGAGTTACCTCCTTTGTGTAAGGGTATGATGTGTGAGATTTTCCAGATGTCAGGTATGGTTTCTTCACTTATAGTTCTATTAATGAGAATGGATATGGGATAGGCTATTTCGGAGGCTGCTTTTGAAGGAATTCAGATGGAAGTTGGTCTGCTGAAGGGGAGCATGGTTTGAGTTTATGGATACATTTTGTATAAAGGAGGTAGAGATGGGTAGAAGCCTAAAGGTTGGTAGTTTGAGGGATACAAGGTCAGGGATGTTAGTGTTGTCACTAGAGAGATGAGAGGCCAAGGCATTAATAGTGTCAGTAAAGAAAGAGTTGAAAGTATTGGCTATATCAAGGGCAGAATTCTTTTCAGACCCAGATGGGGATGGAGTGGAAGTCTGTCCAGGGTGAAGAAGTCTATTTAGGGTTGACCAGAATTTTGAGGGTTGTTGTGATTAGCTTGCTGGAGGTTACTAAAATAACTCCTTTTATCAGTGAAGATGGCTTTTTTGGTAGTGTTTCTTAGGTGCCTGAAAGTCTGTTGGTCTATAGGAGATTTGCTAGTTCGCCATTTTTTCCATGCTTTATTTCTAAGTAACATTTTTGTCTAGTGTCATTAGATAGCCAAGGGGCAGGTTTAGATTTAATTCGGATGGAGCGTTTTGGAGCATGGTAATCTAGAATTGTTAGGAATGTGGTGTTAAAGTATTGGACAGCTTCTTCAAGAGGCAGTGTCTTTACTGGGTTCCAGTTACAGGCATTTAGTTCAGTTTTAAATTGAATAGTGTTGAAATGTTTGAGATCGCTTATGGTTCTAAAAATTGGAGTATTGTAAGGGGCATTTTTCTGTCTTATAATATAAGTTAAATTGTGATCACTAAAGTCATCAGGTAATGTTCCAGACTTATATTTTAGTAGAGGTTTATTCACGAGAATCCAATCAATAATACTTTCTTTGTTATTAGGTTTGTTTATCCTAGTAGGGGTGCTTATTGTCTGTGTAAAGCCATGGAGGTTGATATGAGAGGTTGGGTTATTAGTGTTAAAATAGGTCCAGTCTAGATTAAGGTCTCCTAGTATTATGGTTTCTTGTGGGTGGGTGGAGGTGGACCAACTGAGGATATTTTCTAAGGTAGTAATGTTGTTGCCTGGTGGTAGATAAATACAGATTATATAGATAGATTTTTCGGGTTAAGTTGAAGCTTTGAGATAAGAAGTTCAGACTTGCTAATGTCCAGGTTGTCACAGGGTACTAATGTTACATTGAGTTCATTTTGAATAAAGAGCTACTCCTCCACCTTTTTAGTTTTGGTCGAGTCTTAAGATGTTGTAACCTGGGGAGTGATTTCATTGTCTGTAGTGAAGGGTTTTAACCAGGTTTCAGTTAAACAGAGAATATCAAAGGAGTGGTGTTCAAGAAGGAGTGGAGATGTGTGATTTTGTTATTTATACTCAGATGTTAAGATGCCCTATGAGTAGGGTATTAGTGTTGGAGTTTGGTGTCAGTGAGGAAGAGTTTAGTGTGGTTGGGATAATGTCTGATGAGGTAGGAAAGGCCCTGGGTTTGGGTGAATGTCCCCATCTGCCAAGGTAGAGTGGGTAAATTCAAGGTGAGCTTTGTTAGACAAGTTCAGGAAGTATTTTAGTTTCTTAAGCATGAGATTTTGAACTTTAATATGAGATAGCCTGTGATATTTAGCTAGGAGGAAGCTGGGGTAGAAGTAATATATAAGTGTGTAAAGTTTAGGCTATTGAAATCTGAGGCTGTATGTTTGGGAGTGTGGTGAAAGTGGTAATTGAGGCATGATTCATAACAGGTTAGGAAGTAGGGTAGTGTGAGAGCAAGCGAAATAATCAATAGAAGTATTTGTTTTGTCCGTGCAGTTTTTGTTACAGAGTTTTTAGAAGAAGTGTTGAAAGCTTTGCAGGACATGTTTATCTGTGGAGAAAGGAGTTAACTAAGGAGTTAGGTCAGATTATAGAATTAGTAAGAGAAGCTAGAAGGAAGGGTTAAAGTAAGTATTTGTCTGTGTGTGGGAGGGTGGAGATAGGGGAGGTAATGGAGGATGGTGTGTTTGGGAGGGAGGTACAAACTAGAGTAGGAGTTTTGGATAGGTTTAGTCAAAGGGGGGTGTGGTATGTGAGGTATAAGGCTGAGGGCCCGTGGGGTGGGTGGGATAAGGGGGTAGGGAGGGAGGCCCGGGCAGAAATAGCTAGAGGCGAGAGCGAGTCAATCAGTTTAGTAAGCTGAAACGTTACTGTTTCCTAAGCTATGTAGTGTAATCAGAAGGGCTTGGGGAGAAAGGTACAGGAAGATGGAGAGGAGAAGGTAGTTTTACAAAAATATAACAGGTATAAGGTATATGTAAGAATATATAGGGATTAGCAGTGGGTCCCTGAAAGGAGTAAGTGAAAGTATGTAGGTAAGCAGAAAAGTCAAGATACAGTCATCTAGAGAATCAATAGGTGAGAAGAAGAGTGAGAGGAATGCAACAGCCAGGAAAGTAGTGTAGGTACAGCGAGGGAACAGAAAAGGACAGGCGAGCAGGACGCCGCTACAGAGGTGAAGCTGGCAGAGGAGGGAGACTCTAGGCCAAACAGGGGCAGGAGGGAGTAACTAGGAAAGATGAAAGGGGAACTAGTAAACTGCAGGTAGGCAGGGGACAAACAGTCCTAACTGGAGCCACGTGAGTGCTGCCCACAAGAGGAAAACACATAGAATAATATAATTCAGCAAATAGACGTACAGTCCGTAATGTTGAGAGTAAGTATCACTAAACCGTCATTCAGGAGGAGCTAGGGGTGCTTCCTGGGTGCCAGCACAAAATGGCCTGCTTTGTATCTTCTGGGAATCCAAGTGAGATAGGCCAATAGGGAGGGGACACCCGATGAGGAGCACAAGGCTTAAAATGCTGGAATACAAAAACAGAACAGTAGGGTTAGGGAAAATAGGTAACAGGAAGAAACATAGGAGGTTAGCATAGAAGAGGGTTAACATAAGATTGGGAAACAGAAATAACATAGGAGGTTAGCATGGAAGAGGAAGGAGAGATATCATGTAAGAAGTATACAGGTACAATAGAAAGAAAATAAAATATCTGCAAATCACAGCAACAAGTAATTACAAGGTAATGTACATTTCTAGTAGCACCAGATATAATGCAGTAATACAGATTACCTTAAGTAGTTATTCAAGACAGGGTCATTGCAGTTAAGAGCTAAATGCTCAATCACATTCAAATAGGTTAGGAAGTGTACATGCAAGGAGTAGGTACAGTGTATTATATTACAATTCAGTTAGGCATATCTTATGAGTTAACGCTGATCTCCCTGTACTGGGCAAACACTACAATCAAGCAGCATCAGTAGTATACTTGTTTCAAAAGAAGAGTAATTACTTAGCAACTGTGAACAGTGGGAACATGGAAGTAGGCATCATTGTCATAGCGTTAAACTTAAGTACTGCTTATTTATAACTTTAGCGACTAAAATCCCATACATAAAATGGAGGTCTTAAAGGTCTCTAGTAACTTAAATACAGGGCAATGGTAGTATAAATCCTTAGAGTCTAATTGCAGTAGAAAATAAACCAAGGGTAACAAGTGTCTAGCGTCTAAGCGCAGTAGAAAATAAAACAGATTTGCTTGTGTCCTGGCGACTAAAATCCCACTCGCAAACTACCAGTTTAATAAGTCCCTGGTGACTAATACAGTGTTTGTAAACCAGATGTACATATGTCCTAGCGACTAAAATCGTACACACTATCCACCAGTTAGTAAGTATCTGGGGTCTAATACAGTGACTATAACATTTAAAGATCCCTCTAGTCAAAATGCGGTGGAAAATACAACCTACGACAAGCTGTAACAAGTGTCAGTGCAGAGGATATTACTCGGCAACAAGCCGCTACTAACAGCGTTTGTAGTAATTTAGAATATTAGGGCCACAGCGCCTGCAGGAGACCACCCAGCAGTGTAGTACAGGAGGAAACAACTACAGGCCTTAGCGCCTACAAGAGAACAGTGTACAATACGGTCCATGAGAAAACAGGACGCTAAATAATCATAAAACAGTGTTGGCTCTGTTACTCTAGTGTCTAGGATGGCAGCGACTGTTAGGAAACACTCTAAAAACACTCTAAAGTCAGACGCTAAATAATTACAAAACAGCATTGGCTCGGTTACTCTAGTGTATAGGATATCAGCGACTGCTGGGAAACACTCTAAAAACACTCTAAAGTCAGTTTAAACAAAAAAATAGAGAAATTAAATCATGTTCCACTCTGAAAACATACTTACAGGGAGCACACCACGCGGGCACCAGGGAGAACCTGCAGTAGGCTAGGGGAAGTTCAAAGATGGCGCCTCAGATGCTAACACATAGTCAGCGTGAAAAGCTGGAGGAGAGTTTAGGGCAGTTTTTTAAACAAAAAAATAGAGAAATTAAATCATGTTCCACTCTGAAAACATACTTACAGGGAGCACACCACGCGGGCTTGTAGAAAGGTGTCTTTGATATATTGGGGAAAATTGCAATAAAAAATCCCCTTAATATGTGCCATAGTATTCCCAATCATAAATTTCTTCTCCACTATTGCCAAAAACTAAGCCAGGACATTGCTACTAGTCTGTGAAGGAAGTGTTTTGATATTTGACTGGTGTTTGCATTTCAGTCATTGTAGTTTGACTCATAGGTAACTGAAGTATAAAATTTATACTTCTGCCATAATAGATTAGCCACCTCCAACAGATGCAAAACAGCTGACCTTAATTATTGTTCATCTGCTGAGAGTGTTAATATGTGCAAGTTTTGGACAAAGAAAACAATGACCTGATTTGTGGAAATGCATCAAAGTAATACCTACGATTTAAAGTGGGAACCTCTCAATGGCCTGAAATAAAAAAAGAGTACATCATTTGGTAATAATTCACAATTAGGAATAAAGCTTGTCTAAAGTTCTGTGTGGCATTAGGGAGGCTGTAACATCAGTATAGCCATTATAACGGTTGTGGACTGGATCTGCTTCATCTGACTAAGTGCTTTATATGTCAGCTGTATACCTGGATTACATAAAAGCCTTTGCTATGCTTATTCCCAAGCCAGTAGTAATCTGATTTAAGAAAGTTGGGTTTGAAGTACAAGCTATAAAGTGGTTTCATAGACACCTGTCCCAAAAGTACTGAATCACTTGCACAGCAACAATGTTTGCTACTATTGCTAAGGAAACCAACAGGGATCACCACTATATCCCGAAAGTACAGGAACCTCACAGTGATAGCTTCAATATCTCATAAGTGCAGGAGTCCCACAGAGATCACTACAATATCTCATAACTACAGGAGCCCCACAGAGATCACTACAGTATCCCAAAAGTACAGGAGCCCCACAGGGATCACTACAGTATCCCAAAAGTACAGGAGCCCCACAGGGATCACCACAGTATCCCAAAAGTACAGGAGCCCCACAGGGATTGCTATAATATCTCATAAGTAGAGGAGCCCCACAGGGATTGCTACAATATCCCATAAGTACAGGAGCCCCACAGGGATTGCTACAATATCTCATAAGTACAGGAGCCCCACAGGGGATAGATAGCTGCAGTATCCCAAAAGTACAGTAACCCCACAGGGATAGCTACAGTATCTTATAAGTACAGGAGCTCCACAGTGATAGCTACAGTATCTCATAAGTACAGGAGCCCCACAGGGATCACTACAGTATCCCAAAAGTACTGGAGCCCCACAGTGATTACTACAGTATCTCATAAGCCTGACAGGGATTGCTACAATATCTCATAAGTAGAGGAACCCCACAGTGATAGCTACAATATCTTATAGGTGCAGGAGCCCCACAGTGATAGCTACAGTATCTCATAAGTACAGGAGCCCCACAGGGATCACTATAGTATCCCAAAAGTACAGGAGCCCGATAGGGATAGCTACAATATCTCATAAGTACAGGAGCCCCACAGTAATAGCTACAGTATCTCATTAGTACAGGAGCCCCACAGTGATAGGTAAAATATCTGTGGCTCAAAGCACTAAGGCAGGTAGCTTCTGTGTTGGTTCTAATCCTGAGATATCCAGATATTTTAGGGGTGTTTACTTTACAGACACAAGGTGCAGGGTTTGATTCTCACATGGGGTAGTTGGCTAGGCTTAAAATCATTCACAAGGGCAGTTAGCCTAGTATTAATCTAGGAACCTGTCTATGAATCTATCTCATAAGTACAGGAGACCCACCGGGATCGCTGCTATATCTCATGAGCACTGGAGACTCACAGGGATCACTGCTGTATCTCATGAGCACTGGAGCCCTACAGGGATCGCTGCTATGTCTCATAAGCACTGGAGCCCTACAGGGATCATTGCTATATCTCATAAGTACAGGAGCCCCACAGTGATCACTGCTATATCTCATGAGCACTGGAGACCCACCGGGATCGCTGCTATATCTCATAAGTACAGGAGACCCACAGGGATCGCTGCTATATCTCATAAATACAGGAGCCCTACAGTGATCGCTGCTATATCTCATGAACACTGGAGCCCTACAGGGATCGTTGCTATATCTCATAAGTTCAGGAGCCCTACAGTGATCGCTGCTATATCTCATGAGCACTGGAGCCCCACAGGGATCGCTGCTGTATCCCATGAGTACTGTAGCACCCCAGGGATTATTATAGCTCATATGTACTGGAGTCCCCTAGTGATCTGTTCTGTATGCCATATCTATTGTGCACCCCAGGGACTGCTGTTGTATATCATACATAACTGGATCCTCTCTAAGATCATTGACATATCACGCAGGTACTAAAACATCCCAGGGATCACTTTTATATCCCATAAGCATTGTACACTCTAGGGATCAGTACTGTATAACATTACTCTGGTGCAGACAGATATCCATATGAGGGTCCTTTACCTGTACATTTTTGCCACTAATATGGATGGATATGTAATCCAATGAAGATTCCATATCGACTTGCACTTCTGAACAGAAAATAAGTCCCACAACTTTCTCTTCTTGGGACTTTGAGTGATATAGTAAGGTGTGCTCTGCTGAAAAAAAAAGCAGTGTGCAGAGAGTAAAGCAACAAGTGATAGCAGAAAGCAGTGAATCAACTGCATAAGCAGTTCCTGTACATACCTACTTCGTGGATGTAGTGCGGTTATTAAAAATTTTAGTTATGAGTGCAGAACTGGAAATGTCTTGGAGCAAAGCAGTGTGGTTTTGCATCCTGTTTTACTCCTGCAACATATCACTGTGGTATTCTGAAAATTGTGGATTGGATGAACCTGGCAGATTGCTATACCCATACTTTTTAATTTAAAATAAATTACTGTCAACACTGCCCTCATCTCTTCTACTGCTGACACGTTCCAACACCCCAGGAAATTTCAGAAACAGAGTGTGCCTTTATCATGTAGTTCTAGAGAATAAACCAGCCTTTAAAATTATTAATGTACTGAAACCAACCTAGTCTGAATTCAAAGAAGCACTAAACTTTACTGCCGTAGAAATCAGGTGTATCTGTGGTGTAGAATTATATGAACTGGGCCGCAGTAGGTGACATAGAAGGTACTTGTAATGACATTGCTGTTTAAGCCCCTGTAAACCCTTTCTGCATTTAAGCTACATCATATGGTCAGTCACATGGCAGTTGGGAGGCTGCCAGATACCTACCTTCATTTACTGTAGCATTTGTAATATCTTATATATTGAGCTGCGTCTGGGTACCATGGTGTGTGTGTGTGTGTGTGTGTGTGTGTGTGTGTGTGTGTATATATATATATATATATATATATACACACACACACACACAAATCTGTGTGTGTGTGCATCTGTTTATATATATGTATGTATATATATATATATATATATATATATATATATATATATATATATATATATATGGGTTACCGTTAAAACATTGAATGTGCAAAACACTGACAAGCGGAAAACCGGGACTACAATATCGACACGTCACTTCCCCGACAACTCATAATATCGACGTCCAAATATCCGATACCCAAAGGAACGACACCGAAAATACCAACACATATACACAAGTAATCCCTACCACACATGTAAAGTAATCCAGTAATTGGAACCCAACAGATGACATTTCAAAGCTGTGACACGATACATAACAAATTGCTTGCTTGAGTAGGATATGAATAGCGATCCAAGAAACTTTTTCAATATGCAAAACACGACTCATACATCAGGAACTACTACACACTTGCATCTTCAAAAGACGAGCTATGCTTGTTACAAATTCCAATGGGGTGTACTCCTCCCGATTTTATAGGATCTGTTGAAACCGGTCATGTCTCTCAGTTAACCTCCGCTTCTTCGGATATGGAGGTACTCCGATAACCATACGAACCCCGCAGTTCATCGATGCGATCCTGTTCCCTACAGAGTGCACGCATAATGACATCCAGATCAGTGACCCTAGGACCCACCAGGCATTTAAGCCACCTGTGCCAGGCTTCTACCGAATTCTTGGTACGGGGCAGGACGAGATTGTTAAGTTCTGACACGTTCCAGAATTTGATAGGGAACAACGGTGGAAATCTCATAGTACTGAAGGTATGCGTGCTGAACTTCCTTAGCCTACCATGAATGTAGTATTCAGAGAAATACTTCACCAAGTCACAACCCTCATCTGGCACTCTATCCGTTATCATACTGAACGTCTCCAATACCTTATCTTCAGGGAGGAAAGCTAATGCCCCCAGTGATTTAATGTACAGTTGGAATTGCATGTTACTGTTGTATAAAGCACTTAATCCCGCGTGTTGAATCTTGTGCCTTACATTCTGTCCAAAGTGAAATGAACAACCTTTGGACTGCACATCGTCAAAATGTAACCATACACGTTTTAGAGCGGCTATTTCAAAGCCACACAAAATGTATCCCACTGATCTAACAAATACATTCTCGGACATTAAGGTAAATAAAGCATTCCATAAATAGCTGTAGCATTTTAGGGACTTTGTACTCATGAGAGCATAGAGTAACGGCACGACTTCACTATACGACCCTAACTTCAGCAAGCCGTGAATGCTGTATAGTTGTCTGCATGTCAGACCTCTATGGAAAAATGTCCCATCCATCATCCACATGGAAGTTTTGCTCAAATCATACAAATTGTTTAGGGTAGGGAATAAATACACAACTGTTGCACCAGTGCTATCAGTGATGCATTTAGAAATGAAGGTGCCGTCTTTCAGATTATAATTACCTACATCAATGTTTAGTAAGGTTAACTCACGGCTACTAGCTGTTAGGTGGTGCTTGCGCTGTACCCTAGCAATCTGTTGCAATAGAGCTTTCCTACGTGGGATGTTATGTACCACATCTAATGATGTGGAAGCTAAACTATCTTCAGCAACACAGGGCATATCTCTACTGTACTGCACCCTAACCTTTACCTCACCACACACTCTGTAGCATTCTACTTCACTAAGGTCACCACTATGCTGATGTGCTGTAGACTTCAGCAGTTCGTCTCCACTACTTACAGTTTTCGTCATAGCTCTACCCTTACAGTGAGCAGTGAATTTCTCCTTGCAGCACCAGTAACATCTGTCATTTCTGCTCCGTTCCAGGTAGTAAAGGTATCCTTCCAGCTGTAGCATTTGTTTCCCCTTCTGAGACACGAAGCTTGTGTAAATTTCGCCGATATTCCCTGGTCTGGCTATCTCCTCATCGCACATTGTGTCTGCAGCAAATTAGAGGCTGACTGTTCTCCTTCTATGGATTAGAGGTTCACTGTTCTCCTTCTGCGGTTTGCTTCACAACAGTTCGTGATCCTCAGTGAGCCGATGTCTGTTTGAATTGTTGAACATTTAGATGTCAGCGAATTACGTTGTCGGGGAAGTGACGTGTCGATATTGTAGTCCCAGGTTTCCGCGTGTCGATGTTTTGCAAGTTTGATGTTCTAACGGTAACCCATATACATATATATGTGTGTGTGTGTGTGTATTTTTTATATATAGATATAGATATATATATATATATATATATATATATATATACGTAGATATATATCTATATATATATATATATATATATATATATATATATATATATATATAGACATATATATATATGATATACACACACACACACACACACACACACATATGTATGTATGGGAAGGGTCTGTTTATGGAGAGGGCCTGGATAGGACAGTTTGAAATTCATAAGACAAATTGAAATGCAATAAAATACAGTGTGTAAACGGTTAAAGGTTAGCAAACAGCATGAAGTGAGTTTGCCTGCAAGTACATGCATATTAAAGAATAGAGATCAAACAACTAGGGCAAAGATTAAGCCTGAGGTGAAAAAAAAATTCTGATTAGTTATGGACAACAAGATAATGTCAGGCATATAACACTGAAAGTAAAAGACGGAATATATATAGGACTGGTTGTTTCTTAACACCTATATATACAGGATTAGTTGTTTCTGATTATTTATCACACACACACACACACACATATATATATATATATATATATATATATATATATATATATATATATATATATATCTTCTTCTTCTTCATTCGGCTGCTCCCGTCAGCGGTCGCCACAGCAGATCAACTGTTTCCATTACTTCCTGTTCTCTGCATCTTGCTCTGTCACACCAACCACCTGCATGTCCTCTTTCACCACATCCATAAATCTTATCTTAGGCCTTCCTCTTTTCCTGTTACCTGGCAGCTTCATCCTTAGCATCTTTTTCCCAATATAGTCTGCATCCCTCCTCAGCACATGTCCAAACCAACGTAATCTTGCCTCTCTGGCTTTGTCTCCCAACCTTCCAACCTGGGCTGACCCTCTAATATACTTATTCCTAATCCTGTCCATCCTCGTCACACCCAGTGCAAATCTTAACATCTTCAACTCTGCCACGTCAAGCTCTGACTCCTGCCTTTTTATCAATGCCACTGTCTCCAACCAACATAACATAGCTGGTCTCACTACCCTCTTGTAGACCTTCCCTTTCACTCTTACTGGTACTCGTCTGTCACAAATCACTCCTGACACTCTTCTCCACCTACTCCATCTTGCCTGTACTCTCTACTTCACCTCTCTTCCACACTCACCATTACTCTGAACTATTGATCCCAAGTATTTAAACTCATCCACCTTCACCACCTCTACTCCATGCATCCTCACCATTCCTCTATCCTCCCTCTCATTCACACACATATATTTTGTTTTAGTCCTTCTGACCTTCATTCCTCTTCTCTCTAGAGCATATCTCCACCTCTCCAGGGTCTCCTCCACCTGTTACCTACTCTCACTACAGATCACAATGTCATCTGCAAACGTCATAGTCCACGGGAACTCCTGTCTGATCTCGTCTGTCAACCTGTCCATCACCATTACAAATAAGAAAGGGCTCAGAGCTGATCCTTGATGTAATCCCACCTCCACCTTAAACGCATCCGTCACTCCCACTGCAGACCTCACCGCTGCCACACTACCCTTGTACATATCCTGTGCCACTCTTACATACTTCTCTGACACTCCCGACTTCCTCATACAATACCACAACTCCTCTCTAGACACCCTGTCATATGCTTTCTCTAAATCCACAAAGACACAATGCAACTCCCTCTGACATTCTCTGTACTTCTCCATCAACACTCTCAAAGCAAACATTGCATCTGTAGTGCTCTTTCCTGGCATGAAACCATACTGCTGATCACTAATCATCACCTCCCTTCTTAACCTAGCTTCCACTACTCTTTCCCATAACTTCATGCTGTGACTGATTAATTTAATCCCTCTGTAGTTACTACAGCTCTGCACATCACCCTTATTCTTAAAATTGGTACCAAAACACTTTTTCTCCATTCTTCAGGCATCCTCTCACTTTCCAAGATTTCATTAAACAATCTAGTTAAAAACTCCACTGCCATTTCACCTAAACACCTCCATGCTTCCACAGGTATGTCATCTGGGCCAACAGCCTTTCCGTTCTTCATCCTCTTCATAGCTATCCTTACTTCCTCCTTGCTAATCCACTGCACTTCATGATTCACTATCCGCACATCATCCAACCTTCTCTCCCTCTCATTCTCTTCATTCATCAACCCCTCAAAGTATTCTTTCCATCTCCTCAACACACTCTCCTCACTTGTGAGTATGTTTCCCTCATTATCCTTTATCACCCTTACCTGCTGCTCATCTTTACTAGCTCAGTCCCTCTGTCTAGCCAATCGGTACAGGTCCTTTTCTCCCTCCTTAATGTCCAACCTTTTATACAATTCGTCATACGCCTTATCCTAAGCCTTTGCCACCTCTCTCTCTGCCATGCACCTCATCTCCTTATACTCCTGTCTACTTTCTTCATCTCTCTGACAATCCCACTTCTTCTTCGCCATCCTCTTTCTCTGTATACTCTCCTGTACTTCTTCATTCCACCACCAGGTCTCCTTGTCCTCCTTCCTCTTTCCGGATGTCACACCAAGCACCTTTCTAGCCATCTCTCTTACTAGCTCTGCTGTAGTTACCCAGCTAATCGGTAACTCTTCACTGCCACCCAGTGCCTGTCTTAACTCTTCCCTGAACATCACCTCACAATTACCATTTTTCAATTTCCACCATTTGATCCTTGGTGCTGCCCTCACACTCCTTCTCCTCCTCTTGATAACCAACGTCATCCTACAAACCACCATCCTATGCTGCCTAATGACACTTTCTCTGGTCACCACTTTACAGTCTCCAATCTCCTTCAAACCGGCCCTTCCACATAAGATATAATCCACCTGTGTGCATCTTCCTCCACTCTTGTATGTCACCCTATGCTCCTCCCTCTTGTTAAAATATGTATTCATCACAACCATGTCCATCCTTTTCACAAAATCCACTACCATCTGACCTTCTGCATTCCTTGCTTAACACCATACCTACCCATCACTTCCTCATCCCCTCTGTTCCCTTCACCAACATGCCCATTGAAATCTGCTCCAATCACCAGTCTCTCACCCTTGGGTACAGTCATCACCACTTCATCCAACTCACTCCAAAATTTTTCTTTCTCCATTGCACACCCAACTTGTGGAGCATATGCACTAACAACATTCATCATTACACCATCAATTTCCAGCTTCATAAACATCACTCTATCCGTCACTCTTTTCACCTCCAAAACGCTTTTAGCATACTGTTCCTTCAGGATAATGCCTATGCCATTTCTCCTCCCATTCACACCACAATAAAACAATTTGAACCCGCCTCCGATACACCTAGCCTTGCTCCCCTTCCATCTGGTCTCTTGCACACACAATATACCAACTTTCCTTCAGTCCATCATATCAGCTAGCTCTCTCCCTATACCAGTCATACTGCCAACATTCAAAATTCCGACCCTCACTATCACAGTCCTAGCCTTTACCTGCCTTCGGCCATGCCTTCCGCCTCTTCTCCTCCTTTGGCCAACAGTAGCCCATTATCCGCCAGCACCCTGTTGGCCAGCAGCACTGGTGGCAGTCGTTGTTAACCTGGGCCTCGACCGATCGGTTATGTATATGTGTACTTTTGTCTGCATGTATGATTTGGCAAAATTTTACGCCGAATGCCCTTCTTGACACAACCCTCCCCATTTATCCGGGCTTGGGACCAGCGCAAAGAAATGCACTGGCTTGGGCATCCCCAGTGGCTGGGTTTCTAGGACTACAGGACTAGTTGTTTCTTAATCAACACTTAACACAGAAGGTCTTTAGTAACAAATGCAGCTTAAGTATAAAGGTTATGTGCTTAAACACTGTGTTAGTGAAGATGACACGTGATACACACAGATGTAAAGGCTTCATTTTAGAGGCTTAGGGCCTGATTCCAAAAGACTTGCTGTCAGAGTAAGTCATTTACTCCAAGAGCAAGCCTTTTGGAATGTGGTCCCCTGGTATAAGCCTGTTTATAGATAGGCCTTATACCAAGAATACATCTTTGAGAATCAAGGCAGAATTACTCCAGAGTAGGTCACTTACACTGAGAGCTAGTCTTTTGCAATTGGTCTGTTAAAATAATAATTATACTAATAAAAAACAAAAACAAAAAAAAAATACCTATTTGTGAACCAGATAGTCCACTGGACACATAGTCCCTTTTCAAGGGCAACTCAAGACCATTGTGTGGTTAAGTGACTTGCTCTAGGTCACACACTAGGCTAATGAGGGCTGAGGGAATCTAACCCTGCACCACAGGAACTACAAATCACAGCCTTAATCCTCTATACCAGCTGCCACTACTTTTAAGCTCATAGCAACTGGCTGACAGTATTGAAGTGACGCAATTAAATGCTGGTTAGTCATCTTCAGAAGTAACAAATCAGTTTGTTTGCATACTTAGTGTGCATTAAATTTCTATTAAGCAAGGTTCATCTGATGGTTTACGGCATAGTGATAACGCATTAGGGACCCTTATACTTCACATTTTGAGGAAACGTTTGTTTATATTTAAAGCACACATTGGTGATTCATACACCTGTAACTCAAATAATGAAAGTCCTTCCTATTTCAGACAACCCACTAGGCGGTGAAAACTGTAATGCAATGCAATATTCATGCTAACATTCTAAATGTCACTGCTGTAAACAGTAACGCATGTTTGGTATCTTAAGATATGCTGGATTGTCTTTAGTTTAAACATGTCTAGACTTTGCAAACATGGAACATTATATTGTACTAACTGTATTTTTTTCATTTGTTTTCTATAACTCTCCTGTCTGTCAATCATCTGTCATGTCCCGACATCGCTATATTATACAAATTCTTCTTCTTGGTGTATTGTAAACGACAATATTTTCTGATTGTGAAAAATTCTGAAACTTTGTGTATATATATTTTGGGATCTCTTCTTGGAGTCCCCTCTGTAAATGGGCTGCAGTAAGCAGGTCAAACCAGAGTAGGACATTAA
Organism: Protopterus annectens; assembly: GCF_019279795.1. NCBI lineage: Eukaryota > Metazoa > Chordata > Ceratodontiformes > Protopteridae > Protopterus > Protopterus annectens. The sequence goes on from NC_056747.1 coordinate 1,284,956,695, forward strand.
GTATCCATATTCCCTCAATGTATCTTCAAGGTTAGTACAACTTTAGCTTTTGAATTGAATTTAGACTCAACAAGGCCCGAGTTTTTCAAAACTCTAGTCTTTTTTGCTTTCAGCCTGTGAAGAGTATACATTTTTAAAGTGGTGTGTTTTTGTATTTTATATGAATGAATTGGAATAATGTAGTTTAAATACTGATTTTGCTCTCCATTTTATGTCTGGAAATTGTTTGGCGAATTGCAGTATGCTGTAGTTTGTGACCTGTTTTTAAGGAGAACCCTCTATTGGCCTGTATCCTATTTTAGGGTTCCTATTAAATGATTGAAGGCGCATTCTTTCGAATGCGTCTCGATCGAACTTGAAAGCACGAAAAGGCAGAGTAGCAAAACGGCATGTAAGCGTATTCTTTCCCTGGGAAAGAAATCGCTTGGCTGCTTCAATTACTTTGCCATTTTCGTGACTGTAGTATGATCTTGGAGTTGGTATATTTAAGTAGGAGATGTGTGGGGGGCACAGCTCCCCACTTTATGTAATGTTTTAAATTTTTTTTTTTTTTTTTTTTTTTTTTTGTGGAACAGTGATTTTTTTTCCCTTGGAAAAAAAATAGCTGTTCTAAGCATTTGAGATTGTAAGCTTTCGCTTACATGGGTTCGATAAATCATTGTTTGCTTTTTTAAGCGTTGTATGATTTGACATAGACCCTCTATTTTAGGGCGAGACCCTGGTACTATTGTAAGGTCTAGTGTAGGTTTGTAACACTGGGGGAGATTCTCCTGCTCTTCCTGCAAAGGTTACCATAACACGTGTAGATGAAGTACATTGGATGGTCATTGGTGGAGAACTGACAAGGTGGTTGTAACCTGTCCATATGTTGTTTTAAAGAATTTGAAATATTTCCAGAGTCTATGCCAACAGGTCACAAGCTGACTTTATGGAATGGTTGGGTGCAGAGTTTATGGATGCTATGCAGCAGTAAAAGATGAAACATTTCATAGACGGCAGAACTTTGGCTGAAAGAAGCGCAGTCGGTCTTTTAGACAGTGCTGAGTACAGGTGATGATGTCACAGATGCTAGTGAAGAGCAAGAAGTGTGTCCAGTTGATATAGAGTGCAGACTGGGGACATATACAACACCAACTAGAATACATTGATGGTGGATTTAATCCATCTTCAACCATATCAGGAACCTTAGGAACAACACCTTGCACTGCACTGACTTGGTTCATAACAGTAACACCCTCTCAGCTGCGATTTGGTAAATAACAGTGACACCCACTCAGGAATGACTTATTACATAACAATAATGTCCACTCAGCACTGACTTCGCACATAACAATGACGTCCACTCTGCACCGACTTGGTACATAACATTAACACTCACTCAGACACAGGGGATATAGCCAACATATGAGAAGATAAATTTACTTCAGACTTCTCCTCTGTATAACAGTGAACTCACACCTGACCGATCACCTCTGAGTAAGCCATAAAAGCACTGTGTGGGGCTAAAAACACTAGTTCTGATAGTCTTGATAGTGTATCTGGGTGCTTTGCTCTCAATATCGAAGCACAATCCCACCAACCTAGTCCTTAATCTGATCATCTTCAGCTTCACAACTGGCTATGTGTCAGCTGAACTTGTTCACCTGTACAAGGGGGCCCTACTACTGATCTTGGCAACTGTAGGCTGATAAGCCTCAACAGTTGTGCCTGTAAGGTTATATAATTCAGCATTGTGGAACGTGTAAAATGGTGACATTTGTAAGCTCACTATCCTTTCACCTGCACCAGTTCAGATTTGTGAAGGGAAGATGTCTGCATAACCTGACAGACTTCTTTAAAAAAAATGTTACTAAATGTTTGGACGAGGTCAGATTGGTACACACAGCTTACCTTCGCCTGGCCAAGACCTTTGGTAGTATTCTACACTTAGACATTTTAGACAGACTAAGCACTCACTGTAAATGCAAGTCCTGTGTAATGCACATTAGACAGGAAACTATCTCTCAAACACAGTGCAGCAAATCAGAATTGGGGGTACACTGTCCTTAAAAAGGATTGATTGTGGTATTACTTCTCTGATATCAGGTTGGGAGTACACTGTCCTTAAAAAGGATTGATTGTGGTATTACTTCTCTGATATCAGGTTGGGAGTACACTGTCCTTAAAAAGGATTGATTGTGGTATTACTTCTCTGATATCAGGTTGGGCGTACACTGTCCTTAAAAAGGATTGATTTTGGTATTACTTCTCTGATATCAGGTTGGGAGTACACCGTCCTTAAAAAGGATTGATTGTGGTATTACTTCTCTGATATCAGGTTGGGAGTACACTGTCCTTAAAAAGGATTGATTTTATTATTACTTCTCTGATATCAGGTTGGGAGTACACTGTCCTTAAAAAGGATTGATTGTGGTATTACTTCTCTGATATCAGGTTGGGAGTACACTGTCCTTAAAAAGGATTGATTGTGGTATTACTTCTCTGATATCAGGTTGGGAGTACACTGTCCTTAAAAGGATTGATTTTGGTATTACTTCTCTGATATCAGGTTGGGAGTACACTGTCCTTAAAAGGATTGATTGTGGTATTACTTCTCTGATATCAGGTTACGCATACACTGTCCTTAAAAAGGATTGATTGTGGTATTACTTCTCTGATATCAGGTTGGGAGTACACTGTCCTTAAAAAGGATTGATTTTATTATTACTTCTCTGATATCAGGTTGGGAGTACACTGTCCTTAAAAAGGATTGATTGTGGTATTACTTCTCTGATATCAGGTTGGGAGTACACTGTCCTTAAAAAGGATTGATTGTGGTATTACTTCTCTGATATCAGGTTGGGCGTACACTGTCCTTAAAAAGGATTGATTTTGGTATTACTTCTCTGATATCAGGTTGGGAGTACACTGTCCTTAAAAGGATTGATTTTGGTATTACTTCTCTGATATCAGAATTGGGAGTACACTGTCCTTAAAAAGGATTGATTTTGGTATTACTTCTCTGATATCAGGTTGGGAGTACACTGTCCTTAAAAGGATTGATTGTGGTATTACTTCTCTGATATCAGGTTGGGAGTACACTGTCCTTAAAAAGGATTGATTTTGGTATTACTTCTCTGATATCAGGTTGGGAGTACACTGTCCTTAAAAGGATTGATTTTGGTATTACTTCTCTGATATCAGGTTGGACACTGTCCTTAAAAAGGATTGATTTTGGTATTACTTCTCTGATATCAGGTTGGGAGTACACTGTCCTTAAAAAGGATTGATTGTGGTATTACTTCTCTGATATCAGGTTGGGAGTACACTGTCCTTAAAAAGGATTGATTTTGGTATTACTTCTCTGATATCAGGTTGGGAGTACACTGTCCTTAAAAAGGATTGATTGTGGTATTACTTCTCTGATATCAGGTTGGGCGTACACTGTCCTTAAAAAGGATTGATTGTGGTATTACTTCTCTGATATCAGGTTGGGAGTACACTGTCCTTAAAAAGGATTGATTGTGGTATTACTTCTCTGATATCAGGTTGGGCGTACACTGTCCTTAAATAGGATTGATTTTGGTATTACTTCTCTGATATCAGGTTGGGCGTACACTGTCCTTAAAAAGGATTGATTGTGGTATTACTTCTCTGATATCAGGTTGGGCGTACACTGTCCTTAAAAAGGATTGATTTTGGTATTACTTCTCTGATATCAGAATTGGGAGTACACTGTCCTTAAAAAGGATTGATTGTGGTATTACTTCTCTGATATCAGGTTGGGAGTACACTGTCCTTAAAAAGGATTGATTGTGGTATTACTTCTCTGATATCAGGTTGGGAGTACACTGTCCTTAAAAAGGATTGATTGTGGTATTACTTCTCTGATATCAGGTTGGGAGTACACTGTCCTTAAAAAGGATTGATTTTGGTATTACTTCTCTGATATCAGGTTGGGAGTACACTGTCCTTAAAAAGGATTGATTGTGGTATTACTTCTCTGATATCAGGTTGGGAGTACACTGTCCTTAAAACGGATTGATTTTGGTATTACTTCTCTGATATCAGGGGACACTGGATAACCAGGTTTACCTAAGATTGGGAACTGTGAGCCTCCTCCGGCTCTTTGGAGGACATCAGGATTCTACAAGAGGACCTAACTTGTACAAAAAGGTGATGGACCATGGTGGAAATGTAAATACCAAAAATTTTGTATTTTGTTCTTCGGTAAACAGGTCAACCCATGCTTCTATTATGTTAATGGCACCCTTTACAGAACTGTCACAATTATTTGGGACTTGGTCACTTTTGTTAGAAAATCCTTCTGCCTAACCCAGCTGATTAGCAAAAGTATATCCTCTAGGCCCAATGATGTTGTAATTCCTCCCTACTCCTTCCTTATCAGACTGCTGCCTTTGTTGTATACTTTTTAAACAATACAGTCCAAATTGAGAAATTCCAACATTTCCTCATTACCCACCAAAAACTAGGTATGCTATATAGGAACAACCTCGTTCTCTCTCACTCCACCAGGCACACTTTGGCCATTACCTACCTTCTGCCCTCATTATTATATGGAGCCCCTCTCCTAACCAACCTGTCCTGCTCTATCACCACCAAACAAGAAAGCTGCTACAACAAAATCTCTAAATTTGCCTCCAGTAGTAAAAATTCCACCCATCATTGCCTTTCCCTTCAATCTCTAAACTGGCTAGAACTACCAAACTACCTAAACTATCTGCAGCTCACCACAACACACAGACTTATATTTCATCCAACTAACTGTCCTGCTCTAGCTAACATCCTTCCATCCTACATCCCCAACAGAACTCTCAGATATGAACATCAAAACCTGATTGCTATCAACAAACCTAAAAGTCCAGCTGGCCAACTTTTCCTCTCTTTCACTATTGGCAAGGCTTGGGACTCTCTACCTTCCTCTCTAAGAACAATAGCAAACTCTGAAAATTTCAAAACTCAGCTTTTCAAACATCTGTCCACTAAATGGAAATGCACCTGCCTTCACCCCACCAAAAAACTATCCAAGAACACACTGAAAATCCTATTAAGAGTGTACCCTAGCACTCAAAAAGTCCTACAGCTATTTACCCCTGAACTCCTTTGTGTTTGTGTCTTTCGGCTTTTCCTGATTAGGGGTCGCCACAGCTAAACTCCGGTCCGCTAATGATTGGCCGTTGATTTTTATGTACCGGCTTGCCAGGCCTGACGTACAACCTTCAACGAAGGCACGCCCATTCACGCATGTCTCCACGCAGAAGACACTCTAGCTGAGAATCGAACCGGACAGCGTCTTACTGTGAGGCAACAACGCTACCACAGCACCACCACTGCGGGATCCTTGAACTCCTTTGTGTAAATATTGTAAATAGATTCACAGTTTAAAACGAGTGCATGCAAAGTGTCTTCTTAACTCTCTTCTCTATATGCCACATATAATGCATTTTCCCAAATTACTCTATAAGAGTAGCTTTATAATTGTATAACCCTTAAGAAAAACCTTAATAAATTTGTTTTGACTGTTTGTAATAATGAATGTTCTTATTGTGTAAACTGGTCTCCTCAATGTATCATTTATATTTTTCATATTTCTGTAATTTGTATTTTTGGAGCTTTTCTCCCCGGGCCTCCACTGAAAACGGGTCCTCGGGGCCCAGTGGACCTCCCTGGTAATCAAACTGGAAATGATAAATAAATGAATTCCATGAGCTATGCCGATAACCTAAAAGTTCTATCAGTCTTTTCTGTCTCATGTAGACTCCTGCAAGATGACCACGGTCTAGCCCACAAGACATCTAATTACCATTTCTTATCTGATTTCCTTTGTGTCCACAAACCACCATACAGCCACCCTAAACCTCCGCTGAAGCATAAATAGAACCTTTTGGTCATCTTGAAAGACTCCCCCTTCATGTTAAACAGTGTAGCAATTTAAACCTCGTTAAACAGAACAGTAACAGTTTAACTGTAAATACACCCGTGGTCACCTGTGGTCTTATTCCACAGTCCCTAAATGGTGCATCATGTAGATGGAATTGCCTATGACAGTTTGCTCACTGGAAGAATAGCTCATATACTCATTTTCTGAAAACTGGTTGTTGATTGTTTACTTATTTTTGTAAATTATAATTTGTAGAACGTGGAGCTTTTCTTCCTGGGCCTTAGCACAATCGGACAAACCCACTCAACAAATGTAAAATAAAATAATAATACATTTGAATTTCTTGGGCAGCTGGAGGTTATAATGAGGTCGCTACTTTCTTTGGGGGTCAGTATTGCCTGCTGGGACAGAGTGTGGCAGCAGAGAGCTTTCAAAACTCGTGGTTAAACAGCACATATTTGATGCGCATTGTGAAGAAGAAAAGGTTTCTCTAACATTTGCATCAAACTTTGAAACTGTGCAGCAAAACAAGGCTTTTTTGTGTTGCATTATTGTCAGCATTTCAGAAAGGTACTGGGTAAGCCTACCCATTGTAGGACTGTTACCTAGATAAGTATGGTGAGGTGCCATGGCTGAGGAAGCACAGTTATAACAAATACAGAGTTAGAGAAACTAGCCAGCTTGAGAGTGACAAAATTCATTGGCTGCTGGAATTCATTTACAGACAGTGCGGGAAACAGTGTAAAGGATTGTAACATGTCCAGTGTTCATATGCAGGGTCACCCCATCCTTCAAGTTGTTCTACAGCAGGTACAGTGTTGCACTTACATCTCAACTCCAATCATCTGCTCACCTTCTCCGATCTTCCCTCGTTAAAGATCCTGTGTTTATCCACCTTTTAGCAAGACCTTGGGTGTGAAAGCATTGAAAGGATTCTCTACAACAGCATCTGTAGCTTGGAACTTAATACCCTCTGACTTTGGAAAAGTGCTCAGATTTCAGGGTTAGACTGCTGTGAATAACAATATAAATGTGTTTGTTTTGACAATGGATGAACTATTGAACTCCAGCTGCTTTTAACATTGTATACTGTATGCTTCAGCACTGTACTCTGTTGTAAATTTGTTTATGAGTTACAAATTTGCTTAATAAGTGTGCTTCAGATAAGTTTGTTTATATATTCTGATGTGCTGCAAGTCCTGGAGGTAAGAGAAACAAAACGTCACTGTGGACTTCACCCTTCTTGTCAGGGAACAGGCAATTTTATATACCTATGATGCCTTTAGACCTCTACAAATATCATTACGTGGCTGTAGTTGTCAAAAAAGCCTATTATTTAGTACAGCTAATTGCCAAATAAATATCTTCAAGGACTAAAGAGGTAATTACTCCCGAATAGTTAGCATTGATCAGCCCAATTATCAATTACAGTGACCCGTTTTAGATGTATATTACTAAACATGTCAGAGGATTAGAAAGACCGCCCAAAGATTCCTAATCTAAAAGATCACAGGCATAAAGTCCCTGAGCTAACAAGAGAGTCTGGAAGTTCTATCCCTTTATTCCATGTCTTTTGAAGGAAGATCTCCATCTCTCTCACTGCATCATTAGAGACCTGATTGTTCTGGACATCCTTTACCTCCTCAAGTCCAATGGCTCCATCAGTTTTAGAACTGGAGACCTAAATCTTCACCAGTAGATAACTAAAACAGTTTACTTTGACAGTGTTGAAACACAAAATCTTCAAAATCAAAAATCTGAGACCATAATGCTAAAGACCACAATATTGAACTCCCGAGGTCGCCACCCTTCAGGACCCATGCCAGCACTTATCCCTGGGTCTGCATTGGTAGATATGATATTCAAGAATTTGAATCTGCCTTATGGTCGTAAGATATTATGGTCTTAGTATTTTGATTTTCAAGGTTTTGTGTTTCATTATCATAGTAAACCGATAAAACATGACGGAGGTTTATAACCCTGTGCCCTCCCAACCTTTGGAATAAACTGTGCCTTCTTGTTATGCAGCCTGATTCACTGTCTTCCTTTAAACATAACCTAGATGACTGGATGGGATGGATAGACACAGATTTACTCTGGGATTGACTGCTATGGCCCTCCTGGAGAAAGGAGGTGCAGCTTAAGGGAAGGTGCAGACGAGATGTAAATGGTCACAAGACTTAATCGCCCTGATTATGTATGAAGTCAGTGAAAATTGGCAAAAATTATTTCACCCACACAAGTGAGCTTCCTCAGACAGTAACAAGCACACTGAGGAAGACTTAAGTACCAAGTTCCCATCACATGGTCCATCAACCATTAACATAAACGATCAATAAAATCTAAAACAAAGAATGACATATTCGATGCACACCACCTAATTTCAGCCAGATGTACCATAACAAAGAGTTTGATGAAGTCATGATTTAAATACTCTGGTTTTTAAACTTCCTTTCATTTCCTTGAATAATTTAATACTAAAATTAGTAAGTCTTATGAAAACAATCAGTCAAAACACTTCTGTTACAGAGTTTACTGAAATTAACCCCATTATATGAGCCATAATATGTGTAAATACTGCCACCTAAGGGTCATCTTGTATATAGCATCTAAATGTTAAATTGTTATAAGATGGTATAATACGTAGTACGACTAACAAAAAACGTACCTAATGTATATTAATCAGTCCACACTTAAATAGACCCAAAACATTTTGTGGAAGTCGGTATGACTGATGCTTTTGTTGTTAAAGGTGCTGGATTGTTAGTATAGACACGTGCACTGTTCTTTAACCAGTTAATTTTTCTCCGGTTTTTTTTTTTTTTTTTTTTTTTTTTTTAATATATAGAGCATTTTCCCATGTTGAGTTGACCATTGGGCCTTCTCTTTGCCATTATGACCTATTTGTCTCCCTGGCTGGTCATGGTTGTATTACCAGGTGGGGAGAGATTTGAACTGAGATGTGCTGTGGGTTGTTTTTTTTTTTTTTTTTTTTTTTTTCTGATTTTGGCCTATCCCTAACTCTGCTACACACACACACACACACACACACACACACACACACACACGCACACACACACGCACACACACACACACACACACACACACACACACACACACACACACACACACACACACACACACACACACACACACACACACACTGCAGACAGTTCTGCTGATGTTTTCACATTCGGTATTTTCCCAGGCATGGATTCCCTGATCTCCACTGCTGGGGCATAGTCGTAGGATGGGTGAGCTAGCATCACACAACTCATTTCTCCTATCCCATGCAGACTGACTGTGTCTGCTTTTCAGACTGTGATCTCCTAAGTTGTGGTCGGGGCCTCATCCCTGAATACCACAGAGCCCACATCGCTTTACCATATGCTTTCCTTGTCAAGGTAAAAACCAGTGGGGGGAGAGAAGAGCTGCTCACACCCTAAATATGCACCATTTGCTCATTTTTACCTAAAGTAGGTGCATGACTTTAGGAATATAGAACAACTCTTATTCTTCCGTGATCCTGTGAGGAAGTGGCAGGCAGTCATCATGGAAACCCTTTATAGGTGTCTTTTGCTGTTAGGCAGCTCACAACGCATACACAACCTCTGTAACCAAAGATCACCCTACTATGACTAGGACATGTGGCTGGTTAGCACCTACATGGATAGCTTGCCTTTGCAGACATCTGCTGTGTGTGGTTGCTTGGCTATTAATTTATACTCTTATCAAACATTATACTGAACTCGATAAGAGTATAAATTATAATTATAAATTATAAATTATACTGACCCAACATACTGGCCAACAGATTCACTGCCAACTTTACCCCCCCCCCCTCCAAAGGACCAATCACAGTACCAGAGGAATGCCAGGCACCCAGCATTACTGCAGCACAGGTTAAAGCTGCATTGTCCAAGGCAAAAAATACAGCTTTTATGGTACCTGACAATATCCCTGGCCCTGTTCTACATAAACTACAAAGTGAACTGCACCTCACCTGTGCGCCCTGTTCAATCACAGCCTCACCTGGCTGTGTTCTACATAAACTACAAAGTGAACTGGCACCTCACCTGTGCGCCCTGTTCAATCACAGCCTCACCTGGCTGTGTCCTACATAAACTACAAAGTGAACTGGCACCTCACCTGTGCGCCCTGTTCAATCACAGCCTCACCTGGCTGTGTCCTACATAAACTACAAAGTGAACTGGCACCTCACCTGTGGCCCTGTTCAATCACAGCCTCACCTGGCTGTGTCCTACATAAACTACAAAGTGAACTGGCACCTCACCTGTGCGCCCTGTTCAATCACAGCCTCACCTGGCTGTGTCCTACATAAACTACAAAGTGAACTGGCACCTCACCTGTGCGCCCTGTTCAATCACAGCCTCACCTGGCTGTGTTCTACATAAACTACAAAGTGAACTGGCACCTCACCTGTGCGCCCTGTTCAATCACAGCCTCACCTGGCTGTGTCCTACATAAACTACAAAGTGAACTGGCACCTCACCTGTGCGCCCTGTTCAGTCACAGCCTCACCTCAGACTTTGTCCCTACCAAATGGTGCACTGCACTGGTGCTAGAGTATAATGCCCCATTTGGCATGTTCTTCACTAGACACATGCAACAGCTGGAAAGGCCGCAAAAGTACCTCACAAAGAGGATCCTAGGCCTTAAACACATGTCCTATATGGACAGAATAAAAAAAAAACTCCAGCTTTTCTCTGTCTCATATCACCTACTTAGAGGCGATCTCTGCTTGACTTACAAAGCCTTGTCTGACCCAGCTCTGTTAGAAATGCTACATCTAAAGAAATCCCAATCCCTCCGCACCACACGCTCCAGAGACCTCAACCTCATTACCACAATCAACATAACATGCTGGAGGGACAGGTTCATAACTCAGAGACTGTCCATGCTAGGGAATAGACGTCCCATACATGTCAAGCAGAGCACCTCACTGGGCCTCTTCAAGAGAAATCTTGATGAGTGGATGAGAAATAGAAAGTTTACCTCTGGGATCACCCCAGTGACTGTACTTGATAGAGGCACTGGGAACTAACATTGGGTGGCACGATGCCGGGGCACTTTTATGGGCTAGGCTTGTAAAGGCTCCAGGGCCATTAGCCTAGTACACACCTATGAACCTATTATAATGTGGACCTCAACGACTGGTGTCAGGCCTGTTTGGTACTACAGTGCCCAGCAGCGTGAACCTTGGCTGTAGTTGATTGTAACTGTTGAAGTGACACCCTGACCCCATGTGTAAAAATGGGGAAGGGGGATATGGATGGATGTACATGACTCAGGACTAGACATCTGAATCTGGTGTTCCGTGGCTCATTCAGCCTGGTGGATTTTGCACTGTTGAATTTAACCCGGACATAAACCAATCAGAGAGGGTCCTGATGTTGGTTAAGAATTCATGCAGGTTTACATTATCGGTTAATTTACAGGGCAGGGGCCCCCCTTATTGGGGAGAGGTATATTTTGTGCTTCTCTATGCCTTCCTTCCAGGAAGTATGCAGTTGTATGTTGTTTGTTAACCGTGTATTTTTCAAACATTGTTTGTTTTTCTTGAACTGCAGGAGGTGAGCTCAACTGGGTTAGAGGTGATCTGGAGGGATCATGGACTGTGAGTGTTGTAGTGAAGTGAGTGATGTAGTACATGCTGACATACAGAACACATGGCTCCTAGTGGGAGCTTCAGAGAAATAAAAAAGACATGCTTGAATTGAAATGGAACAAAGGATGGGAGCAGTTGTAGCCCCACCTAGGATGGGCTCTTGTATGTCAGCTGATAAGGTAAACATTTGGGGGCTGGCAGATGAGCTTGGGGGTTGGCATAAATGTTAAGGTGCTTACCTCACAGACAAAAGCTAGAAGGTTTAATTCTCACTTTTGAAGAAAATTGGCTGTGCTTAAAATGGACCACAAAGACAGCTAGCCTAGTACTTATCTATGAACCTATAAGAATGCATGTGTTGTTCTGCATTCTTCTGCAGAATTGTAATCTTTTAGAATCTACTGCTGTGATTGTTGACTTTCTTTAAACTGCATTTACTTTTCTTACCTTGATAGCTTTATTGCGACCACATGCATTTTTCCTAATGTGGTCCCAATCTGAGTCTGTTTTTATCTGCAGGTGATCAGTTTCTCTTTTGTCTGCTGACATGTTGGTGGACCCCACATCCTTTATACGTCAGCTTCTTTGAGTATCTTTTGCTTTCATTACATGCCATTTGAAGCATCAGCTGTCAGTGGAACTTTAAAGGCTTTGAATGTTAGTTGCAGCCAGGGCAATTCATGCATGTGCTTGTTAATTGTACTTTATTTTAGGTTATTGAAATGATGTATTTATATATAGCAATGATTTCCTGATGTCAACATGTCACATCGACTTTGTCTTTTTCTTCGTGCCATTCCATTTTTTTTTATCCTGCTCGACTTTTGTTTCCTTCAAACACAATCGTAGAAGGTGTGTTTTTGGTTACGTTTTGAAACTGATGCTCATATTTTATTCCACTGACCAAAAGACATCATTAATCTCATTTAAAAATGTGTCGAATTATGGAGTGACAGGTCACTAAAATTACACGTGACATCACTTGTGACTCATGCTTGAACTTGTAAAGCAAGGCCTGGTCTCTTATTCTGCCCTTTTAGGGCATACAGATTGGTGGGAGTTTGGATGAGAGACATTATTGATTTCATATTGTAGGAGATGTTTTGAAATTCTTAAGATGTTCAGATCTTTTACTTCTTACTTATAGGCAGTAGTTCATCTGAATGGATAATGAGAAAATGTATCTGAATGGATAATGAGAAAATATTCTGTTAGAAAGCGTTTCATAATGGCTTAGATCTACCTGTATTAGGTGTCACCTGCCACCTTTCGTTCCCTTCATCTGAGAGCAGGGTGGACAAAGAATGTTGTATCGTGGGGGATTTCTGCATGTGTACCCTCCTCCCTGGGGTGGGTGGATGATACGTAGCTTGGTTTAGTTGACTCATTTGGAATGTCACTGGAAAAAATGTTAAGCTCATCTCCTAGCAAACTACCTGTTGAATCTGAAACCATATAGGAGTTACTTTATGCTAAAACAGTGGGTAAGCATTTTGTTCTGTATATGATCTATTCCATATTTATGAAGATACTTGCTTGTTCAAGTTTATTTGTGTTGAAAGGTTATCCTGAATGTAGGTAATTTTTTGTGTCATTCAGTTTTTAAAAATGTTTTTTATAAAGTGGCATTGTAAAACATGAATAGCAATCATTCTTATGAAAGAGTGAAGATACTCATGAGACTGGATGGGAAGGTGGCTGGCTAGAGATTCCTTGTAGGATTTGGGAAGGTGGCTGGCTAGGGATTCCTTATAGGATTTGGGAAGGTGGCTGGCTAGGGATTCCTTACAGGATTTCGAAAGGTGGCTGGCTAGGGATTCCTTATAGGATTTGGGAAGGTGTTTGGCTAGGGATTCCTTATAGGATTTGGGAAGGTGGCTGGCTAGGGATTCCTTATAGGATTTGGGAAGGTGTCTGGCTAGGGATTCCTTATAGGATTTGGGAAGGTGGCTGGCTAGGGATTCCTTATAGGATTTGCTTAGCTACCAGATTTCACATGGTAATGGCATTTTTTTCTCAGTGATTTTTTCCCCTTATTGTGAGTTGTAGGAAATCTGTAGAGCTTGAGTCATTATGATGTGCACTGGAAATGTAAAATGATATAGTCTGGATTGCATGTTTCTGGATCTTTGGGGGTTGGCTTGTTAGGGGGTTGACTTTAGACCTGTAGGTAGTTTGGTAATAACTTTCCAAAAACTCATTTAAGAATATTTGATAATGGTCACCATATGTGCAACATTTGACTTTCGCACAGTATTAATTTTTGGGGTGAGTGGCATGCAACAGAAATCATTAAACATTTCTTGTGCATTCCCTGCCTGTTTTCTGGCCTCTGACCCAATGCACTTTCTTCATTTCAGTGTGTTTGATAGTACAGTGTCTTTTCTAGAAAGATTTGCCCATTGACTCTTGACAGACTGTGGTATACTTGAGAATCTGTATGTAGAATATTACAAAATGGATGATAATAGCTCAGTGTGGCCTTTGAACAAGTCTTCCCTCAGTGGGCAGGGGTTAATATAATTTGTTCTGCCATGTGCAAGATAAAAGTGGAAACAGGGGCACAAGGGCATGTCATGATGTGGTAATGATTTTGCCCTGCCGAATTCCCTGCTCTCAGGATGTAAATTGCTGTCTTTGCCTTTACAGGCAGCTTATGCATGAAAGTATTTGCACCCCCTACAACAACAAATGACAACAACAACAGTAACTGCAGTGTAAATTAGATTTACATGGTACCAGTACTTCACGGGCATCAGGTGGAGGGGGGATATTGCAGCACCAAAGACCCCCCCCCATAAGGATAAGCTGGCATCTGGTTTCTCATTCTTTTCCATCCTGTACCAGCCTTCTAAAAGGTGGGCTGTGATTTAAACTTGTTTTGCTAGCGTTTTACTCTTGTACCATCAGAGCAACGTGAATCAGATCTTTTTGGGCTGTTAATGTATAAAGGTTATGACACTCAGGAGTTGTTTGGGAATGTATGTTTACCTATGAACCTATTAGTATTCTACTTTGCACATAAGGAAGATTTATACTTATTGTAGTACAGTTTGAAAATCCCCACATCCATCCACCTGATCTTCTCCCAGAGATAACATATATCCTGTCTTAACAGTGCTGTTTCATTATTTCAGGTCCGTATAGAAGGCCATGTGGAGAGGCTGTCAGAGACAGAATCACAGGAGTATTTCCAGACACGTCCAAAGGGCAGCCAGATCGGTGCTTGGGTCAGCCGACAGAGCTCTGTCGTACCAGATCGAGAGGTAGGAGAACTTTATTTGTAATATTGAATGAACCATAATGATGAACACATTTCTTTTTAGGAGGGTTGTAAGATGAGAGAGAAACTGTCTCAGTAATATGTTACTCGGTAGTATCAAGGTGCAGGAATTAACATTATCTTGCTAATATATCCTTATGGAGTGTCGTGTCAAAGCTGAATATTGTCTCTCTTTTATCTCCCTCAGTAATATCATAAGGCAGAGAGGAACTTTGTCTCACTAATATTTTCCTCACTAATGCCACAAGGTAGGGGTAACACCGATTCTTGTATGAAAGAATGATTCTGATATGGCCTCATTGGGTGACATTCTGAGTTACTTGGCATACGATCAGAACATTCTGCCCGATATTAAAAACAGTTAATATGCAGTTTACTGTTTATGCTTCAGAGACCACTGTAGGTGATGGGAGAACACCGAGACCTTAAACTGAAGACAGTTATCACTTGGACTTATTTTACACTCTATGCTGTGCATATTGCTGCAAATGTGTGTGTGTGTGTGTGCGTGTGCGTGTGTGTGCGTGTGCGTGTGTGTGTGTGTGTGCACGCGCGTGTGCGTGCCTGCCTGTGTGTGTGTGTGCATGCGTATGTAAGGAAAGAATCCAAGTATCTACGTAGAAGACCATATTATCAAATCTTAGGTTTTCTGTCCCTGATAAATAGCTTTTCTAAGCTGTTTTGAAGTTATTATTTTCATGTTGGGTGTTCCATAGGTCCACAATCCCTTCACTTCACTAATTACAATTACTGTCCAGTGCCCCTTGCAGTTTTTGGTGCTCCCACTCCCAAAAACCCCATGATTCTTTCTAGAAAAATGCTGTTCTTCATCTGACCTGTAGATCACAGATAAATCTCTGACTGTGAGTTACGTGAAACTATACTAGTAGAAGATTCATAATCTCCTCCAGATAAATATTTTCCCATGCTGATTGGTTTCCATGTATACTGTTGGGTATTTTGGAGACTTGCTTTGTATTTTGCCTTGATGGTTGTGTGGGGTATCTGTGTATCATATTTTGCTCTTTACTAAAGACTCAATTAAGGACAATAGAACATCATTACTGTTGACTGTACAGCAGTAATAACTTTATTAATGTAATTTAAAATATAGTTAAATTGGTATGCCTTGCCATTTCACTGATTACCACAGCTTCTAATCTGTGTTTGGAGTTGGAGTGCTTTTTTTAACTAAAGCTTAACCTTTTCAAAACATAACTTTAGGTAATAGTTGTTGATGCCTGGTTCATTTGTTCTACATTTGCTTCTGTGCTTTGCACAGTTTTTAGAACAAAACAGTGTCAGAGTAGGTGGCTTTAAGGGAAGCTTTGCTTTTTTTTTTTTTTTTTTTTTTTGTCTTGCTTTCCTTCTCGGTCCTGGCATTATATTTTATTACTCTCATCACTGGCTTATTTGGTCCACGTGTGCTGTGATATGTCCTGCTGAAGGTACTTGTGGAGTCTTGCACTGTAGGTTGAGGCATTCATTATGAGCACACCTGAGATGAGGTGCACATTAAATGACAGACTGCAGGGTTCTAGATATGAAGGCTCAAATGAAAGGAAGAGGAGGGAAGGTACTGTGCTCCAAATAGTCCTAGCCTCTCCTTCACACAAGGTGCTAGGGTCACCAGTTTTCTTCCCCTAAAAGAAATCATAAGCAGGCTCCTACCATAGGCCAGCATTTGCCTTTAACAAGCTTTCAAGCTACAGAGATAACAGCATCCTGGTGGCCTCTAATTATTATATTTTAGTGTGTCAGGCAGATTTTATGATACTCCTGTTCTAAAAATGTGGCTGAAATAAACTGGCATATAAGAACATGTATTTCTAAAATTAATAAGACTGCTTATGTAGACCTCCTTTACCAGAAGCTGAATTTTATTTAAAACCATGTACTTCTTGCGTCAAATACTTTAATAAAGTAAACAACTAAAAAAACAGATATTTTTTGTTAAACAGATTTCAGATTATTAGAGGATGGCAAAGAATGTATTGCACAGTTATCGCACGCGCCACAGTGATTATAGTGTATTATCACTGTTTATTACTTTGCCACAGAGCTTATAGTGTATTATCACTGTTTATTACTTTACCAAGGAGCTTATAGTGTATTATCACTGTTTATTACTTTGCCACGGAGCTTATAGTGTATTATCACTGTTTATTACTTTACCACGGAGCTTATAGTGTATTATCACTGTTTATTACTTTGCCACTGAGCTTACAGTGCGTGATCACTGTTTATTACTTTACCATGGAGCTTATAGTGTATTATCATTGTTTATTACTTTGCCACGGAGCTTATAGTGTATTATCACTGTTTATTACTTTACCACAGAGCTTATAGTGTATTATCACTGTTTATTACTTTACCATGGAGCTTATAGTGTATTATCACTGTTTATTACTTTACCACGGAGCTTATAGTGTATTATCACTGTTTATTACTTTACCACAGAGCTTATAGTGTATTATCACTGTTTATTACTTTACCACGGAGCTTATAGTGTATTATCATTGTTTATTACTTTGCCACGGAGCTTACAGTGCATGATCACTGTTTATTACTTTACCACGGAGCTTATAGTGTATTATCATTGTTTATTACTTTGCCAAGGAGCTTATAGTGTATTATCACTGTTTATTACTTTACCATGGAGCTTATAGTGTATTATCACTGTTTATTACTTTACTTCTGCTGTTCCAAAACCTAGCAAGTTTTTTCTCTTTGCTTAAAAAGAAAGCAATAGTTATTCATTGATTCTGAAAAAGCACTGAACAGCTCTGTTTTTCTGTACCGACTCTTAGTGTTTACCTCATTTATGTGAAGATCATTCTTCATTTCATCTGATTCACTGTCACAGACTATATTTTTTATTGAGGAGCAGAACTTGATGGGGTGGTGTAATATGGGTGAAGGACAGTTGCTTTCATCCAAATTTATGTCTTATCAGTAAAACTGTACAGAATAATTTCAGCCATTAGTAAAATCCTCTAGTTTATCCAGAGATATGGAGAATTATACAGGCAGTTAAGTAGAGGCATGCATCCAGACATTCTGGTAGAGTTTGGGCATATTCTGAATATAATCCAGAGAAGCATAACTTGCATAATACAGATCCTGGAACAGCGGCTCTGATGACACACCATATATGGCAGGTATAGACTGTGGGCGACCATCATACACTGAGGCCATGAAAATGTATTCATTAGTCACCCAGAGGGGGTTAAAGTATCTAGTTACTAAATCCACATTAATTCCTAGCAAATAGCACTGTCCCAAATGTAAGACATGATTGCTTACTAGAAAGAAGCACCAAGGACAAGTTATTTAAACTAAACAAAATGACTAATAAGCAAAGGACCGTGTGGGAGAATATAACTGAAATACCTTACTTGTGCCTTCGTAAGGGCAGCTGCTTGCAGGGATTAAGCTTAGATTTCCTGCCTGGCTAAGATTTCAGGTCTACCTTAAAGATAGTGCAGATAGATGCCTCTTTGACTCAAATACTGATTTGGAGAAGTAATAATATGTTTTGGCAAAGCCTGAGAAATTAACAACGCTGGCTTAAGAGATTTTATATATCAGCTAGACAGCTTTTGAAAAGGTATCCAGCAGGCTGGAACATTTTCTGCAGAAATAACTGTAAATAATCCGAGGGTCAGAAACAAATGGATACGTCCCAGAAAGACGTTTTTATTCTTCAAGGAACTGTTGGATCAGTGCATATACTATATGGTCATTTATTACTTACTGTCATCATAAGTAAATCTTACCAGCTTTTAATAGTTCCTCAAATATTTGTTGTTGGACAACTTTTTTTTTAATGTCTCCAGATTGAATCCTTCTGATTTATGCTGTGGAGTTCACATGTCCCAGTTTTGAAGGGTTCAACTGAAACTCACTAAAGCGTTGTTTCTGGATGGGAATCAAATAGAGATTTTAAAAATGCAGGAAAAGCATTTCCTCCTTCAGAGCAAGAGATTGGATTCCACTGTAAGGTATTTCTGGAATTCTTCGAATCCACGCTAGCTGTAACTTCCTAGAACCTAGTGGTTCAAGGTCAGAAGCTTCAGAAACGGTTACTGTTCCATTTGCCTTTTCCATGCACTACTTCAGTAGAATAATTACAACAGTTAATACTGATTAAGATGGTTTTACTTACCTTAGTCCATCCACCATCTCTATAAAACTTCCCCAGCAGGACTTTGGTCACATTTCAGCCTTTTGACAGTCTCCGCCATGGTGCCAGTGGTGTAAGTCTCAGTTATGGCCAAAGCTGCATCCTTGTTTATTAAGATTCATAAGGTACAAATTAATTTGTTTGATTTACACCGTTTCATGAAAAACTTTATTCAGTTCTGGTGTTTGGTCCTTGTCACTTGAGCTAGTCATTTAAAAAAAAAAACTTTTTTTCTAAGATTATTCTCTAGATACCAGTCCTTTGTATAGTTGTATGTCTAGTTTTCAGATGTAGATGAGTGACTGTGTTTGTGGAGAATGGTTACCACTGAAATATTTCTGCACTTTTGTGTGGTAGTTGATTGGCAGTGGAGATATAGTCTGTTTGGCTGTGAAATTTGTGAGAATTTCAAGGCCCCAGACAGAAGCAGAAGATAGAAAGCTCTGGAAGTCTCCTGTAAGAAGGTGATACAAATGTCAGGCACATTGTGAGAGGTGGGCAAAAAGGGCGTGGAAGTGATAGAAATGTAACAAGTAACAAATGTACTGACCCTGTTCCAGAAGGCACAAACAAAAGTAAACAAAAATAATCCAGAGCACAAATCTGAGGAGATTAAAAATGTAAAATCTGCCCCCCCGTGCTGAAAGTTCTGAAGATGTTGAGTTTGTTACTCCTTAGGGCTTTTCTTTTTTTGCCTTCCATTACACTAAGAGAATTTTCTGACTAATGATTCCCCCAGGTTTTGCCTGTTATGCAAAGAGTATTTTATTGTTTTTATTTTTATATATACACACTGTATTTTTTTTATTTTTATACATACCCTCAATTTTTCATTCCCCGATGGGGACCAAACCCCATCTGCCAACTTAATTCTTCCCTTACAAGTCCCATCTGGTGGACCCAGTGTTCCTTTTGCCAGGAGAACCTACTTCCAGGAGGGTTCATGTCCTAAGAAGGGTCCCCTCTGTCCAGGCAAGCTCTATAGGCTAGATTGCTTGCAAGGTAACCAGTGGAGACCTGCACTGCAGATGAGCCATCATCTTGTTGATGAGGGATTTTTCCCCAGTGGGCCAACTCCCTGCCCTCTCAGTGTGCTGACAGTTTTTTATAGGCTGGAAGATAAGAGACTGTACTGAATGCACATCCTACCCACAGCTGCAGAACAGACATGTCTTCCCAGTGTCCTTCATGCTCCAACTTGATGTCAGCACTCCCAAGTCCCGATCTCCAACAGGGCTCACAGTCTGACATCAAGCCCCATTCCTCCCTTCCTAGATAGGTATATCTAGTCTCCCTGATACTTCATCAGGCAGTTAAGCTGCTTGTCAAACTCTGGTCACCTAGTCCAGTCACTTAGTCCATAGTCAGAGCTTTATCCCACCACACCACTGGAGTAACTACCAATAATACTTCATAGAACAATAGATGAGTGTTGTGTTTATCTGTAGCAATTTTCTATAACCAGCTCTTCCTAGTGGCTAGTAAACCCAGTGCATCAGACTTTGTAGAAATCTAATTATACGGTTTATCTAATTGTTAAAAGAGCAAATGACAAGATCTGCAGACTGTTGTGTGAAAAGAGAAGAGGAGGAATATTACTGCAAACCGTTGGTGCACTGTACCTGCACATCGCTGGTGTCCAGTCCCTCCCGGCACATCGCTAGTGTCCAGTCCCTCCCGGCACATCGCTAGTGTCCAGTCCCTCCTGGCACATCGCTGGTGTCCAGTCCCTCCCGGCACATTGCTGGTGTCCAGTCCCTACCTACACATCGCTGGTGTCCAGTCCCTCCCGGCATGTTGCTGGTGTCCAGTCCCTCCTGGCACATCGCTGGTGTCCAGTCCCTCCCGGCACATCACTGGTGTCCAGTCCCTCCCGGCACATTGCTGGTGTCCAGTCCCTCCCGGCACATTGCTGGTGTCCAGTCCCTCCCGGCACATCGCTGGTGTCCAGTCCCTCCCGGCACATCGCTAGTGTCCAGTCCCTCCCAGCACATCGCTGGTGTCCAGTCCCTCCCGGCACATTGCTGGTGTCCAGTCCCTCCCAGCATGTCGCTGGTGTCCAGTCCCTACCTACACAGCGCTGGTGTCCAGTCCCTCCTGGCATGTTGCTGGTGTGTGGTCCCTCCCCACATGTCACTGAAGTGCGGTGCCTTCCCACATGTTGCTGATGTGCAGTCTCTCCCTGCACATCGCTGGTGTGCATTGTCTGCCTGCACAATACTGGTGTGCAGTCTGTCCCTGCACATTACTGTTGTTTGGTCTTCCTCTGCATGTCAGTGTTTTGCAGTCTCCCTCTGCATGTCAGTGTTTTGCAGTCTTCCCCTGCACGTCAGTGTTTTGTAGTCTCCCTGTGCACATGAGTGTTTTGCAGTCTCTCTCAGCACATCAGTATTATGCAGTCTCTCCCTGCACTTCGCTGGTGTGCAGTCTCTCCCTGCATGTCGCTGGTGTGCAGTCTCTCCCTGCACGTCGCTGGTGTGCAGTCTCTCCCTGCACGTTGCTGGTGTGCAGTCTCTCCCTGCACGTCGCTGGTGTGCAGTCTCTCCCTGCACATCACTGGTGTGCAGTCTCTCCCTACACATCACTGGTGTGCAGTCTCTCCCTACACATCACTGGTGTGCAGTCTCTCCCTGCACGTCGCTGTTGTGCACTCTCTCCTTGCACATTGCTGTTGTGCAGTCTCTCCCTGCACGTCCCTGGTGTGCAGTCTCTCCCTGCACATCACTGGTGTGCAGTCTCTCCCTACACATCGCTGGTGTGCAGTCTCTCCCTGCACGTCGCTGTTGTGCACTCTCTCCTTGCACATTGCTGTTGTGCAGTCTCTCCCTGCACGTCGCTGGTGTGCAGTCTCTCCCTACATGTTGCATCCTCATCGAGAAATGAGGATATAACTTTAGTGGTAGAGTGTTTGACTGCAGGTCAAGAGGTCCATTGTTAAAGTCTGGGTTCCCCTGTTAATATGGCTTTTTCTCTGGCATTTGGTACATAGGTTTAAGGCTCAGAGCTGTAGTTCCTGTGGTAAAGGGTTTGATTTCCCTCAGCCTTCATTTGCCTACTGTATGACCTTGGGACATGTCACTTAACCAGAGAGTATTTTGGGTTAACTGGGAACTTGGACTAGCTCCTCCGTTGTCCCTTGGACTGGAAGCCTAGTAACAACCTATAAGGCCAAATACCAGCTGAATGGCTTTGACCATTGGGTCATAACCTCATTAAGCAAACCTACAAGACCGTAATTAAACAGTATGCAGATACAGTTAATTGGCTTGGTGACTTTCTTCTGTGAATTTAAGTTTAATAACTGGAAAAAAAATGTAAAAGTGTAATTTAAATGTGAATCCTTTATGGATGACTGTACCACCATGATAAACTATTGCAGTAATAAATCCATTGTGGCAGAGTAATTTCTATGTAGTCTAATGTGCCTTTGCTTTTACAGGCTGTCTATTCTATGAAGAATTTCCTGGTAACTAGAGAGAGTTTTTACCCACCCCAGGAGTTTTTTTTCCCTGTATTCCTGCCATCCATCAGTACTTCTGTTGACCTTGAGCCCACTTGTTCCCCCACTGGTCAGGGATCCCTGGCACAGAGGTATGAGCTGACAAGAATGGGTCATCATCCAATCATCCACACAGCCATGGTGGTATTTGTGTCCCTGCCAACATCTGACAATATGATTAATAAGGGCATTTCTATTTTCAGCCTTAATCCTATTGCTAGTGGCTAATGTGAGTGATGGTTAACTGCTGGGGCCTACTACTCCCTCCCCATGTGTGGTTGACCCCCACTCAAAGCTAATGAGGACTATTGTCACCAAATTAGTAAGCCAAGCCCTTGTTTATGGTTAATGGCACCAGCTTCATCACTTGCAAGCTTGTACTTGCATCTGGCAAAGCAGCCAACCAGACCACCTGTCCCTTTTAAGAGATAAGTGAGCTGACAGCCATTCATTTCTCCTCCTTGTCAGGTTTGCCCAGTGCCCAGGACATTGCTTGAACCTATGCTTTTTGGATCATATTCATTGCTTTATCACTTTGTGCTAAGAGCCGAGCAGTATTTAATAATGCCATTCTGTGCCCTCTCAGCCATATGTTCCTGTCCTTGATTTGTTCCTCTTTGGTTCTCGCGTCTGCTGTTCCTGTCAGTCAGCAGGGTGCAATGTCTGGCAGCACCATGGTGCTTTCAAGTGTACACATCTTTGTACTCACAATGCTTGACAGTATGTTACAGTGTCTGGCAGGAGTATGCATGGCAGGAGGGTTTGTACCCCGAACTCCTTGTTCATGAGGGTGCATTGCTAGTCTTTCCCCAAAAGGTTCTCCTGCAGAGAGAGAGAGAGTGTTCCACTGACATACTTCCTCAGAATGGAAATGCTTTGCTTGACTTCTTAGTCCTGTCCCTACCTGGCTGACTTGTCTTCTGCCTGAGGCAGTACTCAAACCCAGGTCCGCTGTGTTGCAGTCACCAGTAAAACCGCTGTGCCACAGAGACGGGTATGGAAATGGAAAAGTCTGACTTAGAAAATGTTAATAGACTGTATGCAGTAAAGACTTGTTTAGAGGGAAATAGACTCTTTTTTTATTTGATGTAATTGCTATGCTTTCATTTTTTTATTTGATGTAATTGCTATGCTTTCACTTATCCATTTTCATTCACCAGTGAAAACGTCTACATGCTGCAGAGACAAGTATTACTCTGTAGAGCTGCTACTTGTATAATTTTAAATGTGTCCATTCCTTGCATATTGGAGGGGACAGACACTTTACTTGGCTATATCTGAAATGCAATACCAATAAAATGATAAGATAAACAAAACTGCTTTAAATATACTTATTTCTTTTCTTTTAGTATCTAAGGAAGAAAAATGCAGAATTTGAAGAAAAGTACAAGGATACAGATGTACCCAAACCAGATTACTGGTAAGATGCGATCACTATCAATAAGTACAACAACACTTATCAGCAGGGCCACATCAATTCAGAAAATGGCTGTCATGCATATGTTAGTATAATGGACCATGGATTTCTCACAGGGAAAGTACTGCTTGTTTGTTAAAGCCTCTTAGTTGGGTAAGTTTGAGCTGACCGTTCTGTAATTTGACAGTGATAGCAGAGATAGTTGATTCAGTCATTTTTGAAATCTTCAACCACAGGCTTTTGCAGCTCAGTAACATTCCAACGGTTGTAAAATTTGCAGGTAAAAAAAAAAATCATCTCACGGTAAGGGAGAATTACAATTACATTTACTGCACCATATGAATCTGACAAGGGGTCTCTCAGTGTCAGGGGAGACTAATATGATCTTACTTCTGCAGTAACCTGAGAGGATATCATGGTCTCACTTCTGCAGTATCTTATGAGGATATGAGGGTTGCACTCGTGCATTATCTTGGGAGAATATCAGGGTCTCACTCCAGCAGTATCTTGGGAGAATATCAGGGTCCCACTCAGCAGTATCTTGAGAGAATGTCAGTGTCTCGGTCAGTAGCACCATAGGGGAGTAGCAGTCTCATGCTAGTGCGGTTGTGAGAGAATACTGTTATCTCTCTCTGCAGCACACGTATAACAACAGAGGAAAGTATCACTTGCATTGAGAGTCACTGTAATATCCTTGTTGTTCACTTCTGTCAGGCTATCAAATTTTCCTCTGTAGTGTCATTCGTCTTTCCATATTATTTATCCTTACTATATAGTGCCTGTCAGAAACCTGCCTTTCTGATAGCTATTCCCGTTCATCTCCATTGCACAACATGTGGTCCCCCAAAACACATACACCAATTGCTATTATTTAGACTGGGTACTTTCATGTGCATTAAGTTGTTTATTGCAGGGGATCAGGACTCGGTGCTGCAAACAAGCTGCAGCCTGCAGTCCTGAGTTTTAGACTCTGTCTCTGCCTCACGTGTAACACTGAGGAAGTCATTTAACAAGACAGTACTCACAGGTTACTACCAAATAAAGGCTTATGTGTCATGGGATTACCCAATTAGTAAATAAACAGAATTGAATTAAAAAGCGAAGGATATTGCCTTCACTGAATTGTTACATCTGATTTGAATGGTCTGCAGTCGGCAGCTGGTTCTTTAAAAGCTAATATTCCATAACACTCACAGAGAACACACTGGAAAAGAAATCACTCTCAACAATTTTCATTTGGAAGGACAGCAGAATAATCCAGTGGGCATGATAAATGCTTTTTCTCAGTCCGTTATTTTCACTAGGAAAGTGCAGTGTGTCCTAATTTCACCTACCCTCATTCCCACTCTCCCTCATTTCACTTAACTTAGATATCCTTTTTAGCCATCTTTATATCTCTAAATTGACAGTAAATGCTTCTGTATTTTTATTGCTAAAATAATCTTCATTTGCCCTCTGCTACTAAATAGAGTGAAAAGTTAAAGCAGAAAACATTGTAGCTGATCATTGTAAACATTATATACATGCAAATATTTATTCACATGGGAATCTTAAGAATTGATAGAAAATTTCAAGGCATCTGAGCCTTCCTACCAATATGTCTTAACATTGCCTTCTATAGACTGTGCCGGTCCTGTCTAGGGGGATCTAAGGGCTGGAACCTTTGTAAAAACTGCCATACATACAGAGTGGGAACAGCTCATCACAGCCAGTTACTTATTTTATCAAAAAATGTGTATTTTCCTGCATAACACACACGTTATCTATCAGTACTTTTTTTTAAACCTCTTGCCTTCATGAGGGTCATGGTGAATAACAGCCTGGAGAAGACTGGTCATACTTCTCTATCCCAAGCAGTGATTCCAGCTCATTGTGTGTAATTTGGCAAAGTGAGACACATGATGTGTCCAGCATGCCTTGGGTTTGATATGGGTCTTCCTTCCTGTGGACCTTGCCATGTAATTCTCCCATGGAAGGCGCTTGTAGGGCATCCTCACCAGGTAAGCAACTCACCTCAGCTCACATCTCCCCTACTAAGAGCAAAGAACTTGCTATGTAAGATTTTTTCAGATTGCCGATCTTTCCACTCAGCCATGCAGAGTGAATCCAGAGACCCTGAGAAAGAACCTTATTATTGATGGTTATATTCATGACTTCATCTTATTCATTTCTTTGTTTATATTTCAGTTTATCAGGTTGTCCATTTCAGTGAAAGCCCATTTTCTGTAATGGCCTAAAGGTGTGGTCACTGTAGGTGAGAATGTAGACTTGTATTGACCAGTAAACAGTGACCTTCATCCTATGACATATGTCTTGTTATCCACAGTCTTTGTATTATAACATTGCTGCATCCACCAGGTGGTCAGTTATCTAATATCCTGTATGTCTAATTCTTGAGCTGGACCCACAGATACTTCCAGTCCTCCTAGTGTAGCTGATTCTCCCGTATGTGCCGAGCTCTCTGCACACTTTTGTAGGAGGAAGCCATGACCTCTGATTTAGAGGTGCTGATTTTCATCCTAGCTAGCCAAACTGCCCTGTTGCTTGCCTGGGTATCGCATTCAGTTAATATTAAGACAACATCAAAAAGTAAAGATGCAGTCCCAGTTTCTGCAAATCTTATACTCCCCAAACATTGATTCTACCTTGACAGTATGCCAACAAAACTTAAAAAAACATGGAGGGGAGACCAGACACTTTTTGGTAGGGACCAAAGTCCACCATGAGCATATTTAAGTTGTCACTGAGACTGGATACTCCCAGTCAACATGTACATGGACTGAATGGCACACAGTAAAGGCCCCAGAACCATGCATTGTTGTAACATCTCCTATAAAAATATTTCATGGTATGGGGTCATATGTCTTCTCCAGGTCTACAAAAAGTACAGAGGCATTAGTGGTGAGCCCCCAACTCCCTACCAGTGTCTCTGTAGGAACAAACTGTTGATCGTCCAGTGTTCTACAGCCATGATGGTGTCCACATTGTTCCTTCTGAATAAGAGTCTCTGTTCTAAAAGTCTCATTTCCAGCTCTCTGGTGTACATTTGCCCAGAGAGTCTGAGGAGCCTTATCTCTGTATAACTGGAGCACAACCCTCATTCCCCTTTTGAGAAGAGTTACCTTCTTGAAAGAGTTCTACATCTTCCATTTTCTTTGACAGTCATGCCTGTCAGTCTATCCATATCTTGGCTGGGCACCCTCATTTCCTTTTGCCTCCTTCCTGTTTCTCCCATAACTTTTTCACCAGATCATCTTCTGCTTTCCAGCACATGTGACCATACTATTGCAGTCTGTTATCCTTGACCTGTACCCTAATGTTCTCATTTATTCATCCGTTGCATAGTGTGCATCCTGCTAGCAGATGTACCCTAATGTTCTCATTTATTCATCCGTTGCATAGTGTGCATCCTGCTGGCAGATGTACCCTAATGATGTTCATCGTGCATACAGCTGCAGTAATCACAGATGGGTTCTCTGCCGTCAGGCGGGTCCTCAGTCGGCCGAATTCCAAAGTCTAGGTCTGGCGTCGGTTGTTGTCGCTTTCTTTCCTGACATCAGTGAGGCAGGAGTATATAAGACACAGCCGATGCCATTTTCTTCAGTCTTTTTTGCCGCACGGTGCCCGAAGCAGAAGCAGTTCGCAAGTGCCAGTCGGACAGCTCCTGAATTTACGAAAAATTGGAAACCGAAGTCTTCTTTAAAGCTAAGTACCCCGTTGGGGAAACTTTTCTTGCCTCAGACCGATGTCAGAAAAAGTTAACAGTTGTATTTCTTGTGGGAAGCAAATACTGCATAAGGATTTCCATTCCCTCTGCATACCTTGTTTAGGCCCAGACCACGACGTCTCTGGCTGTCGCTTTTGCGCTACTTTCAATAAACGCACTATTAAGCGTCGGGCGGAGTTCGCCCAACACTTTTTTGATAAAGCCTTTGATTATAAAATGTCATCAGAGACTCCGACTACCGTTTTGTCCAAAAAACGCAAGGACAAAGACCGGCACGCGAGGTCCGCGGTCCCCACCAACACCACGCCAAAACCGGCTACACGTGGTCCGGTTCTCAGCGAGACACCTATGCAGTCCCTGACTACCGACGACACTTCTTTGGCGGTGTCTTCTGTAACCGAGACCGCAGGTACCTCGGCCCATACCCAGACTACAACCACCGAAGCCACTGTGAGCGTTGAGCCTCCTAATGTGGACAGGTCCACTTCCACCCATGGTGTCTTTAGACCCTCATCTTCCTTTTCCATTAAGGCCTTTACTAAGTCCAAATCAGCCAGGCATCCCCAGAGGCCTGTTGCACAGGGCCCATCTCCAGGCCCCATGCCTAAAAAGCAGATGCTTAAAATGGCTGAGGATTTAATTACTCTTATCAGGGGTTCCCAACCCCCTCCAGACAAGAGACCCAGAGTGGAGGAAGATTCTCCCTCTTCTGATCAGGGCTCCATTTTTTCAGAACATTCTGATGTAGAGGAACACTCTTACTCCCCTTTTGAAGATTCTGATGCAGAGCAGTCCATTCCTTCTGTATCTCCTCCTGAGGATTTTTCTTTTGGGGAAACCCTCACACCTTGAGGGAACACTTTCATTGGGAAGGCCAAGACTTTTCTGATTCCAAGAAAAGACTTAGGGAATTTCTTTTGTTACCTCAACACAGACCTCTGGCGATACCTCCTGTCTTAGACATACTTGATGATGTTTATTCGGAGGCTTGCCTTAATCCGGATTCCCTGCCTCCTGCCCCAGTCAAGCCTGATAGGTACTACAGAGTTCCTAACTCTCACCAATTTCTTTACAAAAGCCATAATGCTGACCCTGAAACCATTTCTCAAGGCCCCAAGGGAATGAAGGCCTCTACTGCTAAGAATCCACTACCTTCCGAAAGAGAATCAAGATCCTTAGAAAGGTGGGGAAAAAAGGTATATACCTCGGCCACCCTAGCCATGAGGGCATTAAATTGTCAGTTTCATATGCTTAAATATCAGCAGTTTCTGTTATTAGCACTCGAACATCTACATTTATGGTAGGTACAAAACTGTATTTTCTCATTTATTCATCTGTTGCATAGTACGCATCCTGCTGGCAGATGTACCCTAATGTTCTCATTTATTCATCCGTTGCATAGTGTGCATCCTGCTGGCAGATGTACCCTAATGTTCTCATTTATTCATCTGTTGCATAGTACGCATCCTGCTGGCAGATGTACCCTAATGTTCTCATTTATTCATCCGTTGCATAGTACGTATCCTGCTGGCAGATGTACCCTAATGTTCTCATTTATTCATCCGTTGCATAGTGTGCATCCTGCTGGCAGATGTACTCTAATGTTCTCATTTATTCATCCGTTGCATAGTGTGCATCCTGCTGGCAGATGTACCCTAATGTTCTCATTTATTCATCCGTTGCATAGTGCGCATCCTGCTGGCAGATTCGGGCACTTCATCTCCATCACCTACAGCTTCGTCATCTGCTGTGCCATTACTGTTCGAGTTTCTGTGCCATGCAGAAACAGGTCACACTGCTGTCTTGTACATTTTGTTTTTCTGCTTCTTTGGCATTTTTCTGTCACACACTACCCCTGACACGCTGTGTCATTTGGCTATAGCACCTGTTATTCTGTCTTTGACCTCCTCAGTCAGACTTCTCCTTGTAACCACCCCTCCCTGATGATAGAAACTGTTAACTTTTCCCTTGTGTATCCATTTTCATCTTCTTCCAGTTTCAGTTGCTGTCATAACAATTGTGCTGTTTACACTGGTCTTGTTTTCCTTTGGTTTTGCATTACAGCCCCCCTGTCAGTTGCTGAAATTCCTGTTCTGTCTGCTTGTAATGTTATATCATCTGCATATAGCAACTTTGTTCATCTCTCCCCTCTGACCTGTTTGCAAATGTACTCCATTAGCAGTGAGCTGAGAGCTGGTCCCTGATGTACCCCAACCTCCAACAGGGACCCCCATGTCAGTTTGAACACTATACTTGTGTCACTGGGTTCTTTTACATAACCTCTACTATTTCTACCAGTACTTCGGAGACTTCAGACCATCACAGATTTTGTTTTACTTTGTCGTATGCTTTCTCCAAGTTTTGGAATGGCCAGTTGTCCTCATTTGCAGCAACTTCTTCACTATCTGTCTCACTGCAGATATTGGCTAGATTGTGCGGCATCCTCATCTGATTCCAAACTGCTCATGACCCACCTTTCTTTCATGAATTAGCAAAATGCTTGAGTCACTCACCCTCTCTAGCACTTTCATGCTGTGTAGCAGGATTTTGATACCTCTGTACTGCCCCCATTGTGAATGTCCCCCCTGGTCTTCTACACTGACATTAGTATGCTTATTCTTCAGTTGTCTAGGATATACCTTTCTCTATGCCATCCTCAAGAACCATTTCTTTATTAAGTCACTCAACAAAATTCTATCTGTTGTGACATCATCTGAACCTGCTGCTTTCCCTGACTTCAGTTTCCTTTGTCCTTTTCTTACTTCTGTGCTGGACTCCTCTTCTTTCATTGTAGGTTAGATCTGGGGCAGTACATCTTCTGTGTTTTTTTTTTTCATTCTGCATCTGCCAGAAATACATTTAGTACATGGCTTTTTGGTAATAAAGTAGAGGATTGCAAATCATTATGTTTTTTAGGTATACTTGTGTAAACAGTCTTGTTAAAAGGTTTCTTATTTACTGTGTTTAGCATCCAAGAGGCACTGGTTAGTAAGATGAAAGTACAGTTAGGAAATCCTTTATTAAACTTCACATGGAATCATGGAGGATCACCGTCAAACTTCTTTCATTTATAAAAATCTACCTGAAATTATTGGACAGTTTTGTACTGCCAATGGTTCATAGGTGTTTACTGGGCTAACAACCACAAAAGTCTTTTTAAGCCTAACCATGCATTCCAAATCTCTAACAAGTTCTGGTACTCGATAAGTAAGGGGGCTGGTAGATGAAACATTTACAAGCAGGGGCCTGGGAGATTAACCATTTGCAGGTTGCCTGTGTCCATTGGAGACATAAGTGTCAAACAAAGGATGAATTTCCTGTTCCCCATCCAATTGTCCAAGTTGCACTTGAATTGGGTTAAGGAGGAACTCTGCTTCACATGGATGCAGTACTTGTTCCATAGATGGGGTAGTCTCTGGAATACATACCTGTCTCTCCAGCAGGTCCTACTTATATCACAGGCAAGGCTTCAGTCTTTAGACTGGGTAATTCTGGTGCTGTTTGTTTTGTGGATATACAAGAGGTCCATCAGAGTGGGGACTGACAGTGCCTTGTATACCAGGCATAGCTCTCCCATCAACAATCTGTAGGAGACTGAATACAGATATAGGGCTTTGAGGCAGTCTCCATAGAACATGTTATTTACGCACTGTATTCTCTTAGTAAGAAACCTCTTTATATGTTCCAATTGCTGGATTTGCCTGGTTAGGTACGTACCAAAGAGGGCATTGTACTCAATGATAGGCCTGAATACAATGGAACATTGATTTTCTTGGACGTAGAGGCCATACCTTTGTTTATAGGTTGCACAACATAGAATAATTTCCTCAATACTGTAGACACGTGATGGTCAAATGTTAAATTACTGTCTCCTTGTGTCCGTAAGTCCCTGACTACTGGATCGACTCTTAGGGCTGACTACTGGATCGACTCTTAGGGCTGTGTTGTCAGTATGCCAGTTACCATGGGTGAATAACTTCCTGAAGGATACTGTTATGCATTTCCTGCCATTTAGTTTTAGTCCATGGATCTGACACACGTTACTTGTCAGTGTCAGCCCTTCCTGGAGGACATTTGTGTCAGTGGGGAATTCTATGACTGCTCCTAATTTGTAGTCATCTGCAAATTCAGTCAGCCAGAGGCCCCTGACATTGCCCTTGACTTCAGAGAAGTAAATGCCAAAAAGGAGCGGTCTAAGGACTGCATCTGTAGACATGAGTAATGCCCAGGACCGCACCTGTAGTCGCAAGTAATGCCCAGCACCGCATCTGTAGACACAAGTATTGCCTAGCACCGCATCTGTAGACACGAGTAATGCCCAGCACCACACCTGTAGACACGAGTAATGCCCAGCACCACACCTGTAGACACAAATAATGCCCAGGACCACACCTATAGACACAAGTAATCCTCAGGACTGCACCTGTAGACACGAGTAATGCCCAGGACTGCATCTGTAGACACGAGTAATGCCAAACACTGCATCTGTAGACATGAGTAATGCATGCAAATATTTTATTAGGCTCTGTCACCGTTGTTATAATGTGAACTCATACTGGTTATGTTGGTTGCTTAACTTATTACTTGAAAGAAACTAATAGAAATGCTGCCTTTTGGATGTTGGCACTGATGTTATATGTTCAGAACCATGAAATGGCTGTTTGTAATTGATCTGCAGAATTGCAGATTAACTCATGAATGTGTGCTATATCGATGAATTGCTTCTTCAGCATGTTAATATTAATAAGAATTTTTGCTAAACTGAGTAAGCACAAATGTAAATTACTATTCAATTTTGGACTTTCATTTTTTTGTGTATGTTGAGTCGTTATTGTATATTGGACTTGATTATATGGAATCTGCAGTAATGTGCTTTTCTGTGTTATAAATGCAAATTGATGAATAAAGTTAAGTCTTAAAAGAGGATCCTTTCCAGAATCAAAAATTGTTCCCAGAACTGGAAAAAAAACTTGCATGAGATGTGCTAAATAACTTCAGCTGGTCACTCTCCTAACACAGCAACACCACTTTTACCTAATGTACTTGCAGTTCCCTTACTGAATGCATCCTCGATAAGCATTTCCCACAGCAGAAAAAGTGACTTCAGGGTTGAGAGTGCCCCCGGATTACATGAAACCTAAAATATTTTTTTCAAGCTAGAAATAAAAACTGGTAATTGTAGAAGGAGATAAACACAGAATTACAGCTAGAGTGGGGCAAAGGGGGCAGAAACCCCAGGTACATGGAGTTAGGGGTCATGATTGGCAGATGCTAAGTAGATTGGTAGGATAGTACCAGCTGTGATGCCCCTGCACTGGCCCAGTAATCAAGGAGCCCTAGTCCTCACCACTGGCAACAGTGAAGGACATACACAATGGGAGGATGACAAGTACACACACAATAAAGTACAATTTCCAGTAAGGGCACACAGAGATCACAGTCAGTCTGGGGCTGGTTTCTCCCTCTTTCTGCAGATCCCCAATACTACTCCACACTGGCACAGATATAGAGTTGTGTCCTTAGCCAGGGTTCTAAGCCAAGTCCTCCCAACACTTTCTCTGTCCAACCAGTGCTTCGTGTCCCTGCCCAAGTAGCTGACACACACACACACACACACACACACACACACACACACACACACACACACACACACACACACACACACACACTCTTTGAGATTTGATTTATACACAAACACATACCTGGGTAGGGCCGGCACAGGTTTGCTAGCTATGCCCTCTTCTGCTCAGACCATAAGGTAGTTATCACTGCCTCTAGAACCCCTTATAAGCTACTTTAAAGCCCTTCCCAAAGGGTGACCAATTCTATTGTGTAATGTTACTATATTTCTATCTGTATATGAGAGATGCTATGCCCCAAGTCTTTTACAGACAACATGCAGGCAGAAGTGCTGATGATGGATGTTTTCAGGTCAAAGACAAAATACAAAAAGTCCACAGTCTTTCTCTGTGAGAGTTCTTAAATTACTGTCAAACATTACTGCTGATTCATCTAGGATGACATCACTCTTGTCACCTGCCTTCAGTTTCCAGGCCAACAGAAACTAACATCTCTGTGTTACAAACGCATATCTCTCAGATGTTTGCAGAACTTGGAAGTTGTAAAACAATAAAACACATTTAAATTTGAAACTTAGTAATTATTTCTGTTTCAACACAATAGAAAAACCTCTAGCTCTAGACATTGTGTCTATTTCACTGAAACTGAGAGATAACACAACCGTAAAACTATTTCAATTTATTTTTGTGAATTTTTTTTAAGTTAACTCTGTATGTTCCAGTTGCTACTATTAAAACATACATTTGCACAGGTACATAGTTTGTGTATATTTCTGTTCTTTTCCAGTAGGGTATACTGTAGACACATCCTTGAAGCTCAGTACTGTACAAACCCTGTTCAACACACACTTTTGCACCAGTAGTTTAATATACACATAACATGTAGTTCTCTTACAGTTGTATTTGTAATCATATTAGTATTCACAAATAACAGAATTATTTATAAAATTCCAGAAAACTGGACTGGCAGTGTCACATCAGCATTCAGAAATGAATACTGATATTGCATTTGCTGTCAGGGCTGAACTACTTCATTGCTCCATTCTGGGTGGAGTACAGCACCGACATTCAGAAATAAATGCCCTTACTCTATCTGTGGTTGTGGGTGATGCAGTTTAGTTCTCTTTCTATGGTATTTTTTTTACCACACCAACTGAGTTTGAGGGGGGTACCGGATCTGGAAGCTAAAAGGTTTGGCTATGCCTCTGAATAAATAACTGCACAACTTACAAAGAATTCTTTTCCCAAGGAAAAAAGTTGCAAAATGAAAATCAAAGTTGTACCACAATACAAAACTAGATGTGATTGCATTGCACGCCAGTTAATGAGAGGAAGCCTTAAATGATCTGGCATTTTTTTATGATAATAAACTCAGGAAATTCCTGCCCATTATAGATGGCCCCTTCAGACAGGAATTAAAAACAGTACAAATTCCCCTACCCCCATAGCATCCCCTAACATCAGTACTCGTGTCTCATACACCATGGAAAGTCAAACCTGGTGTTCTTTCCTTTGCAGAGTTACCCCAGAACAGTAAGGGAACACTCTGAAAATCTAGATAAGAAAACCACCCCTAACCGATACAGAATTCGCCTGTCCATCCTTGTCATTGCTTCTCATCCACTAGTCAAACCCTTTGTGCGCATTCTGAGTCCTGTTGGGTATTCACATATTACCACCTCAGTTTAAATGTTTCCCGATCACCCTATCCAAAACAAGTAATTCTCCCTCGCTCTGTATCTCTCGCTCCAACTCGGGATTTTAGACTAATATCTCTTCTCTGTGCAATAAAAAACATACTTGAAAAGATAATTTGCAGCAAACTGTTAATCAACATGTCAGTAAATATGGAATTCTATCTGACACTCACCATTGTTTTACAAGTAGTCATAACACACTCACAAAAATCTGCACTATGATTAACAAAATATTACTGGCCATGTCAAAAGGCTGGCAAGTGAGAGGTGTGTTTTATTGACCTCTTGGATGCTTTTGAGAGTGTAGACAATGCTATACTACCTAGAAAACAGGAAGCCCTAATAACTTTATCTTGGTTCAGTTATTTGCCCCACATGATCTTTATAAAGAGGGATGACAAATTGAGCAAAACATCTTCCCTTAAGGAGTACCACAAATGTATGGCCTTGGACCTGTCCTGTTCTCTTGTATTTGATATTACAGTCAACATACATCCTTCATTTACCACTTTTCATACCACCGATATCTTCCATGGTGTAGGTCAGCTGCATTCAAAATAATGTACAGAATGACGTTGCTCAGTTATGCAACTGGCTTCCAGTTAACCTTTTTAAACTGAACTTCTCAAAAGTAGCTGCTTTGTTATTCATTGCCTACCAAAAGTTAGCAAACCATAAGCCTCTGAACTTAGAGTCACAAATAAAAATTATGGGAAACAAAAAAGCAACAGACTGTTGTAATGGTTTGAGACTTTTTCTGAACAGAAGGCATCCTACAAACCCCACAATTAAATGTGTTAAAGTCTTGTGACATGTAACTATCTAGTCATGTCAGTCAACATGTTAGACATCTGTTACTCTTAAACCTGAGTAGTTAACCCTTCAAATGTCAGAAAATATGTGTGCGTGTGTATGAGCATGCATATATATATGTGTGTGTGTGTGTGTGTGTGTGTGTGTGTGTGTGTGTGTGTGTGTGTGTGTGTCATGTGTATATCTATATATTTATTTATTTTATTTTATTTATTTGATGTTTGTTAACCGGGTTAATCCAAATGAACCAGATGCCCATTTTCAGGGGAGACCTGTGGAGAAACGCTCCAGAGGTTTTACAGACACAAGAACAAATTTTAACATAGTTAATAATTAATCGCAACAGAATTTAAAAGCAGTAGTAATGCAGTTAGAAATAATATGTACAGAATAAAATGTGAATAAGATAAGAATACAAAGCAAAGAATGATAGTAGTTGTAATATTAACAGTGCTTTTTTTGTTTTTTTTTTTTGTTTTAGCAGATAAGTAATATAAAGAATGAAAGAAACCTTAAAAATAAAAAACAAATGTTAGCATAGAAGCTAGGTGTGACATACTTTGTCATTTGTAAACGCCTAACTATGCAGAGTTTATTCCTGGTTTGGGGGTGGGGGATGAGGAGA
Organism: Protopterus annectens; assembly: GCF_019279795.1. Taxonomy (NCBI): domain Eukaryota; kingdom Metazoa; phylum Chordata; order Ceratodontiformes; family Protopteridae; genus Protopterus; species Protopterus annectens. Next base: position 1,284,993,031 of record NC_056747.1, read on the forward strand.
TGTAATGGGTTAGGTAGGGTCATAACAAGAGCAAGACTTTATGCTAAGTAAATGTAGTCTAAGCTCTTTCTTGAAGTGCTTAGGGTGGAAGATCGTTCTTATATGTGAGGGAAGTTTGTTCCATGCTTGGGATATGCTGAATTTGTAAAGTAGTGTTCCAAAGTATTTGTTGGGTTTATAAATGTCATGGAGTTGTTGATTTGATGTATGGAGAGTACGGTTTGAGGTATAATAAGATACCAGGGAGGAGAGAGAGAGAGAGAGGCAGGAAATAGGTTTGTAAAGTACAGAGCGTATGATTTGAACTTGAGACATTTGGAGTAGTTGGGGGAATTCTAGCCATTTGACAGAGTTGAGTGCTAGCCAGTGGTGTGAGCTGGGTAGAGAGTTGGTAGCAAATCTGGCTACTTTGTGGTAAGTTTGTTGGAGTCTGGCAAGATGTGTGGAGTGAATGGAAGTGAGAATAGAGACTGCATAGAGAAGGGAAGGAAGGAGGAGAGACTGAGCTACGGAGAGTCTAGCTTCTGAGCTAAGAAATGTCCCATTAAACTAAAGTAGACCTACTTTTTGGTGTTCATTTTATATTTTGTTGAATATGGAGATTAAATTTAAGTTCATCTTCAATAATTGTGCCTAGGAGCTTTGTGTGGGGTTCGGCTAGGATGGTGGTCTTGTCCAGAGATGTGATAACAAAGGAGGATTTGTGGTGAGAGGGAGGTCGGGGAATGAACAGTAAGAGTTTAGATTTTTTTGGATTTAAGATGAGCTGATTTTTGGTGAGCCATGTTTCAACGGATAGGAAGGAGGTTTGGGTGTGTGTGTGGAGGTCAGATAAGTTGTCAGAGATGGAAATAAGTGTTGAATCATTGGCGTACTGAATGAGGGTGGACTGTTTACAGGAAGTATGGAGGTTATTTATGAATATATTAAACAGAAGGGGGCCTAGGATGGATCCTTGGGGGGACACCACATTTTATGGGTAGAATAGAGGAGCAGGAAGTGAGCCGTCTGACAGATTGCTGTCTGTTGGAAAGATATCAGATAAACCAGATGACAGAAGTAGAGAGGTTAAGATCACTGAGTAAGGGGTGAGAAATGGTGTTGATTGCTTTGGTGAGGTTGAAGAAAAGAGAGGATACAAGTTTGTTGTTGTCTGTGTCCTCAGCTTCTGTGTGGGTAAAAGCCAACAGTGCAGTAGAAGTACTGTGGTTTGCTCTGAAACCATGCTGGGCATGGATCAATAGGTTTTCTTGCAGGAGAAAGTTGAGTATGGATGCACTTTTCAAGTATTTTTCATAAAGGGGAAAGTATGGTTATGGGTCTGTAGTTTGCTGGGTCAGTAGAATTACCACCTTTATGCAGTAGGATGGTGTAAAAGGCTTTCCAAATGTCTGGGACGGTGGCTTCTTGAATGGATCTATTTATGAGCAGGGATAATAGGGTAGGCAGCGGATTCTGCAGCAAGTTTGAGAAACACAGGTGGTAAGTGATCTGCAGAGGGCGAACAAGGTTTGAGCTCCAGCATGAGTGATTTAATGTAGACTGCGGGGACGGGTCTGAGGGAGAAGAAGGTGCTGTTTGTTGGAGTAGGGGTGGTTGGTGAAGGGCTAGAGTTAAGATTAGTTTGTGTCAGTTTTTGGATGGTATCAATGAAGTAATTATTGGAGAGGGTAGCATTTTCTAGGGGGGTATTGCTGGGGAATGGGGTGGGGGTGGATGGGTTGCCGGGGTGTAAGTTCTTGTTTAGGGTGGCCAAGAATTTTTGTGGGTTAGATATTTTGTCACATCAGGGGTGAGTTGTAGATGGATTTTTTTATCCTTATAGACTAGTATCTTGGTGAGGTTATGTAGCTGCTTATTGTTTTGTAGGAGGACAGGAGTTTTGGTATTAGCCCAGGATTTCCAAACACTATCTCGTTTGTGTACAAGAGCTGTAGTCTCTTTGGAGAGCCAGGGGACATAGTTTGCTTTAGTTCTGACTTTCCAAGTAGGGGCTAGTGAGTTGAGAATGTCTAGAAAAATTTTTATTAAATGCAAGAACCGTCCCATTGAGGGTGAGTCGCTGGAGGAAGGACCAGTTCGTGCTGGCCAAAGTGGAGTTAAATGAATTGGCATTAAAGTTAGTGAGTTTGCGACATTTGTGATAGAAGTGAGATTTTGGTGACTGGGGAGAGTATCTTTGGATGTAGGTGAGAAGATGATCAGTTAAGCTGTCAGGTTGGGTGCAGGGGTTGTGGTAGATGTGTGGGGTGTTTGTAAGGATCCAGTCTAGTGTAGAATTAGTAAATGATGTTTTGTGAATGCGTGTGGGAGATGTACTAATTTGGAGGAACCCGCCTAAGTTAATATAGAGTTGAGGGGAGTTTGATGATAGTTTTAACCAGTCAATATTGAAATTTCCGAGGATGACTGTTTCATAGTTTATGTTTTGGGACAGCCAGGACAGAATAAGCTCGAGGGTGGGAATATTATTTCCTGGAGGAATATATATGGAGGCGATGGCACATTTCTTATGGGAATTTAGGTGGCAGTTGAGAATAAGTAGTTCAGCTGGGTGGAAGTTGGGAATAGTTAAGGTTATAGGTGAGAGGTTAAGGTTATTTGATTTATACGCATACATACATACATATATATATATATATATATATATATATATATATATATATGGGTCCCCTTCAGAATTTCGAATCTTAAAACTTTGAAACCCATATGATCAAAGACAAAATATTAGAAGTTTTAAAACTTCGTAATTCTGAATGGGGATCGGCATACAGCACGGACCGGGAGGTTTCCCTTGTCCTCGCTGTAGTGCGGAGTTGGTATATTTAAGTTGCAGGGGGGGGGTGCAGCCCTCCACGTGGAAGGTGCAAGGGGGCTTGCCCCCTGCTATACATAGTTTATTTTTTGTTGTTTGTACCTTGCATGTCTACTGCACATTTTCAAATATTCAAATGTTCAATCATATGGTCTCGGCCATATGGAATTCGAACATTTGATCATGTGAAGTAGACCCATATGTATGTATATGTATGTATATATATATATATATATATATATATATATATATATATATATATATATATATTATGCGTGTGTGTGTATATATGGTTCCCCTTCATAATATCGAATTACTGAATGTTCAAAAGTCAGTAACTCGAAATTATAAAGTCGAACCAACAAAAATCCCGAAACCCACATGCACGAAAACAAAGAACCCCGAACATACTGAACACATACACAACACACGCACCATACAACCCAATAACATAAATTACAAGTCCTACACTACATGTGCGCAGGGGGTCAAGCCCCCTGCACCCCCCCACATCCCCCCTACTTATATATTCTAACTCCAAGATCGTACTAATACACACAAAAAAAAAACACCACACAGATATTTTAAACTGCCTCGCACACACACAAACACATCACACATACACAAACACATTCAACCCTCACACTCATACTCCCACCTCCCTACCCTAACCCACATGCACAACTTACAAAACACACACATACACTCACTTACCTTCACTTCCGTAAAACATCCTGACTCACACACTTCCCGTCCTGTAGCTGACATGCATAAACGCGAAATCGAGATATTTGAATTCGCGCTTATGCAGATTCGCGCTTCTGCATTTTAACTTTACAGTCTCGAGTTACTGAATTTCGAGCATTCAGTAATTTGGGATTTTGAAGGGGAACCATATATCAATATATATATATATATATATATATATATATATATATATATATATATATATATATACACACACACACACACACACACACACACACACACAAGACACACACACACACATATATATACATATATATATATATATATATATCTGTGTGTGTGTGTGTGTGTGTGTGTGTGTGTATATATATATCTACACACACACACACACACACACACACACACACACACACACACACACACACACACACACACACACACATTGGATATAAAAAGTTTGCACACCCCTGTTAAAATGCCAGGTTTTTAAATGAGACCACAATAAATCATTTCAAACCTTTTCCCAGCTTAATGTGACCAATAACCTGTATAAATTCAATTGAAAAATAAACATATCTGTTAGGGCAAAAATGTAAAAAAATTAAAAACGTACAATAAGCTGTTTGCATAAGTGTGCACACCTTTAAACTAATACTTTGTTGAAGTACCTTTTGATTTAATTACAGCATTCAGTCTTCTTGGGTAGGAGTCTGTCAGCATGGGACATCTTGACTTGGCAATATTTTCCCACTCTTCCTTGCAAAAGTGCTCCATATCTGTCAGATTGTGAGGGCATCTCTTTTGCACAGCACTCTTTAGGTCACCCCACAGATTTTCCATTGGATTTAGGTCTGGGTTCTGGCTGGGCCATTCCAAAACTTTAATTTTCTTCTGGTGAAGCCATTCTTTTGTTGATTTGAATGTATGTTTGGGGTCATTGTCATGTTGAAAGGTGAAATTCCTCTTCATCTTCAGCTTTCTAGCAGACGCCTGAAGGTTTTGAACCAAAAGTGGCTGGTATTTGAAACTGTTCATAATTCCCGCTACCTTGAATAAAACCCTAGCTCCAGCTGAAGAAATGCAACCCCAAAGCATGATACTGCCACCACCCTGCTTCACCGTGGTGATGGTGTTCTTTTGGTGATGGGAAGAGTTGTTTTTGCACCAAATGTACCTTTTGGAATTGTGGCCAAAAAGTTCAACCTTGGTCACTTCAGTCCATAACACATTTTCCCACATGCTTTTGGGAGGTGATGCATTGTTTTGCAAATTTTAGCCGGGTTTAGATGTTTTTCTTTGTAAGAAAAGACTTCTGTCTTGCAACCCTACCCCATCGCCCAGATATATGGAGAATACGGGAGATTGTTGTCACATGTATTGTCACATGTAGTACACGACTAGTACTTGCCAGAAATTCCTGCAGCTCCTTCATTGTTGCTGTACGTCTCTTGGCAGCCTCCCTGAATAGTTTTTCTCTTTTCATTAATTGTGGAGGGACGTCCAGTTCTTTGCAACGTCATTATTGTCTCATATTTTCTCCACTTTTTGATGACGGTCTTCACTGTGTTGCACGGTATATCCAATGCTTTAGAAAATTTTTTGTACCCTTCTCCTGACTGATACCTTTCAACAATGAGATCCCGTTGATGCTTTGTAAGCTCTCTGCAAACCATGGCTTTTCCTATAGCAGGCAACTGAGTAAATGTCAGGAAAATCCTACTAGGACAGCTGAACTTTATTTGGGGTTAATCAGAGTCTCTTTAATTGATGGCAGGTGTGTACCCAAGAAGACTGAATGTTGTAATTAAATCTAAAGGTGCTTCAACAAAGTATTAGTTGAATGCTGTAATTAAATCAGAAGGTGCTTCAACAAAGTATTTGTTTAAGGGTGTGCACCTTTATGCAACCAGCTTATTGTATGTTTTTTTATGTTTTATATTTATTCCCCTAACAGATTTGTTTGTTTTTCAATTGAATTGCACAGATTATAGGTCACATTAAAGGTGGGAAAAGTTTTGAAATGATTTATTGTGGTCTCATTTTTTATAGTACCAAACCTGGCATTTAATAGGGGCGTGTAAACTTTTTATATCCACTGTATGTATAGGGAAAAAGAGAGAGTGTGTGAAATTTAAACACGAAAGGTTTCATCCATCCATCCATCCATCCATCCATCCATCCATCCATCCATCCATCCACAACTCCTATTTCCTATTTTTTCCTCATTGGGTTGGGGTGTCACTGCACCAGTGGCAGTCAACCAGAGCCAAACTGCTGGATGGCTAGCCCTGCCACAGTAGTTCTTCCATACCACACACATGCACACACACACACCTACGGCTAATTTAGAGTGTCCTGTCCACCTACTACCTGTCTTTGGAATGTGGGAGGAAACTGGAGCACCTGGAGGAAACCCATGTGAATGTAGGGAGGTCATGCAACTCCACACAGAAGGTATCCCTGCCTAGAATCGAACTGGGGAACGTCTTGTTGTGAGGGGACAGTGCTATCCACTGTGCCACTGACTGTGCTGTGTGAGAAAGTTGTCATAACAAGTTATTTATATAAGGGGCAAAACAAAAAAGAAACTGCTTTATGGGACATAGTTTTGAGACCCATTTTATACCTATTAGATTGTTTAAACCTGATGATTCACTACTATTCAATGAGAAATGCTGACGAAACTCTCGAGACTCTTGACTGATACCATAATCACCTCATGAGGAGCACATAACCATCAGGTGTGTCTGTTTATTGAATGTTACCATAATCACCTCATGGGGAGCACATAACCATCAGGTGTGTTATTGAATGTTACCATAATCACCTCATGGGGAGCACATAACCATCAGGAGTGTTATTGAATGTTACCATAATCACCTCATGGGGAGCACGTAACCATCAGGTGTGTCTGTTTATTGAATGTTACCATAATCACCTCATGGGGAGCACATAACCATCAGGAGTGTTATTGAATGTTACCATAATCACCTCATGGGGAGCACGTAACCATCAGGTTTGTCTGTTTATTTTATGTTACCATAATCACCTCATGGGGAGCACATAGCCATCAGGTTTGTCTGTTTATTGAATATTACCATAATCACCTCATAGGGGAACACATAACCATCAGGTGTGTCTGTCTAATGAATGTTACCATAATCACCTCATAGGGGAACACATAACCATCAGGTGTGTCTGTTTATTGAATGTTACCATAATCACCTCATAGGGGAACACATAACCATCAGGTGTGTCTGTTTATTGAATATTACCATAATCACCTCATGGGGAACACATAACCATCAGGTGTGTCTGTTTATTGAATATTACCATAATCACCTCATAGGGGAACACATAACCATCAGGTGTGTCTGTCTAATGAATGTTACCATAATCACCTCATGGGGAACACATAACCATCAGGTGTGTCTGTTTATTGAATGTTACCAAAATCACCTCATGGGGAGCACATAACCATCAGGTGTGTTATTGAATGTTACCATAATCACCTCATGGGGAGCACATAACCATCAGGTGTGTTACTGAATGTTACCATAATCACCTCATGTGGAACACATAACCATCAGGTGTGTCTGTTTATTGAATGTTACCATAATCACCTCATAGGGGAGCACGTAACCATCAGGTGTGGTATTGAATGTTACCATAATCACCTCATAGGGGAACACATAACCATCAGGTGTGTCTGTTTATTGAATGTTACCATAATCACCTCATAGGGGAACACATAACCATCAGGTGTGTCTGTTTATTGAATGTTACCATAATCACCTCATAGGGGAACACATAACCATCAGGTGTGTCTGTTTATTGAATGTTACCATAATCACCTCATAGGGGAATACATAACTATCAGGTGTGTCTGTTTATTGAATGTTACCATAATCACCTCATAGGGGAACACATAACCATCAGGTGTGTCTGTTTATTGAATGTTACCATAATCACCTCATAGGGGAACACATAACCATCAGGTGTGTCTGTTTATTGAATGTTACCATAATCACCTCATGGGGAACACATAACCATCAGGTGTGTCTCTTTATTGAATGTTACCATAATCACCTGATAGGGGAGCACATAACAATCAGGTGTGTCTGTTTATTGAATGTTACCATAATCACCTGATAGGGGAACACATAACCATTGGGTTTGTCTGTTTATTGAATGTTACCATAATCACCTCATAGGGGAACACATAACCATCAGGTGTGTCTGTTTATTGAATGTTACCATAATCACCTCATGGGGAGCACTTAACCATCAGGTGTGTCTGTTTATTGAATGTTACCATAATCACCTCATGGGGAGCACTTAACCATCAGGTGTGTCTGTTTATTGAATGTTACCATAATCACCTCATGGGGAACACATAACCATCAGGTGTGTCTTTTTATTGAATGTTACCATAATCACCTCATAGGGGAGCACATAACCATCAGGTTTGTCTGTTTATTGAATGTTACCATAATCACCTTATGGGGAGCATGTAACCATCAGGTGTGTCTGTTTATTGAATGTTACCATAATCACCTCATGGTGAGCACATAACCATCAGGTGTGTCTGTTTATTGAATGTTACCATAATCACCTAATGGGGCGCACGTAACCATCAGGTGTGTCTGTTTATTGAATGTTACCATAATCACCTCATGGGGAGCACATAACCATCAGATGTGTCTGTTTATTGAATGTTACCATAATCACCTCATGGGGAGCACATAACCATCAGGTGTGTCTGTTTATTGAATGTTACCATAATCACCTCATAGATGAACACATAACCATCAGGTGTGTCTGTTTATTGAATGTTACCATAATCACCTCATACGGGAACACATAACCATCCGGTGTGTCTGTTTATTGAATGTTACCATAATCACCTCATGGGGAACACATAATCATCAGGTGTGTCTGTTTATTTTATGTTACCATAATCACCTCATAGGGGAACACATAACCATCAGGTGTGTCTGTTTATTGAATGTTACCATAATCACCTCATGGGGAACACATAACCATCAGGTGTGTCTGTTTATTGAATGTTACCATAATCACCTCATGGTGAGCACATAACCATCAGGTGTGTCTGTTTATTGAATGTTACCATAATCACCTCATGGGGAGCATGTAACCATCAGGTGTGTCTGTTTATTGAATGTTACCATAATCACCTCATGGTGAGCACATAACCATCAGGTGTGTCTGTTTATTGAATGTTACCATAATCACCTAATGGGGCGCACATAACCATCAGGTGTGTCTGTTTATTAAATGTTACCATAATCACTTCATGGGGAGCACATAACCATCAGATGTGTCTGTTTATTGAATGTTACCATAATCACCTCATGGGGAGCACATAACCATCAGGTGTGTCTGTTTATTGAATGTTACCATAATCACCTCATAGATGAACACATAACCATCAGGTGTGTCTGTTTATTGAATGTTACCATAATCACCTCATACGGGAACACATAACCATCCGGTGTGTCTGTTTATTGAATGTTACCATAATCACCTCATGGGGAACACATAACCATCAAGTGTGTCTGTCTAATGAATGTTACCATAATCACCTCATAGGGGAACACATAACCATCAGGTGTGTCTGTTTATTGAATGTTACCATAATCACCTCATGGGGAGCACATAACCGTCAGGTGTGTCTGTTTATTGATTGTTACCAAAATCACCTCATGGGGAGCACATAACCATCATGTGTGTCTGTTTATTGATTGTTACCAAAATCACCTCATGGGGAGCACATAACCATCAGTTGTGTCTGTTTATTGAATGTTATCATAATCACCTCATGGGGAGCACATAACCATCAGGTGTGTCTGTTTATTGAATGTTACCATAATCACCTCATTGGGAGCACGTAACCATCAGGTGTGGTATTGAATGTTACCATAATCACCTCATGGGGAGCACATAACCATCAGGTGTGTTATTGAATGTTACCATAATCACCTCATGGGGAGCACATAACCATCAGGTGTGTTACTGAATGTTACCATAATCACCTCATGTGGAACACATAACCATCAGGTGTGTCTGTTTATTGAATGTTACCATAATCACCTCATAGGGGAACACATAAACATCAGGTTTGTCTGTTTATTGAATGTTACCATAATCACCTCATAAGGGAACACATAACCATCAGGTTTGTCTGTTTATTGAATGTTACCATAATCACCTCATAGGGGAATACATAACTATCAGGTGTGTCTGTTTATTGAATGTTACCATAATCACCTCATACGGGAACACATAACCATCAGGTGTGTCTGTTTATTGAATGTTACCATAATCACCTCATAGGGGAACACATAACCATCAGGTGTGTCTGTTTATTGAATGTTACCGTAATCACCTCATGGGGAGCAAATAACCATCAGGTGTGTCTGTTTATTGAATGTTACCATAATCACCTCATAGGGGAACACATAACCATCAGGTGTGTCTGTTTATTGAATGTTACCATAATCACCTCATGGGGAACACATAATCATCAGGTGTGTCTGTTTATTGAATGTTACCATAATCACCTCATGGGGAGCACATAACCATCAGGTGTGTCTGTCTAATGAATGTTACCATAATCACCTCATAGGGGAGCACATAACCATCAGGTGTGTCTGTTTATTGAATGTTACCATAATCACCTCATGGGGGGCACATAACCATCAGGTGTGTCTGTTTATTGAATGTTACCATAATCACCTCATAGGGGAACACATAACCATCAGGTGTGTCTGTTTATTGAATGTTACCAAAATCACCTCATGGGAAGCACATAACCATCATGTGTGTCTGTTTATTGATTGTTACGAAAATCACCTCATGGGGAGCACATAACCATCAGGTGTGTCTGTTTATTAAATGTTACCATAATCACCTCATTGGGAGCACGTAACCATCAGGTGTGGTATTGAATGTTACCATAATCACCTCATGGGGAGCACATAACCATCAGGTGTGTTATTGAATGTTACCATAATCACCTCATGGGGAGCACATAACCATCAGGTGTGTTACTGAATGTTACCATAATCACCTCATGTGGAACACATAACCATCAGGTGTGTCTGTTTATTGAATGTTACCATAATCACCTCATGGGGAGCACATAACCGTCAGGTGTGTCTGTTTATTGATTGTTACCAAAATCACCTCATGGGGAGCACATAACCATCATGTGTGTCTGTTTATTGATTGTTACCAAAATCACCTCATGGGGAGCACATAACCATCAGTTGTGTCTGTTTATTGAATGTTATCATAATCACCTCATGGGGAGCACATAACCATCAGGTGTGTCTGTTTATTGAATGTTACCATAATCACCTCATTGGGAGCACGTAACCATCAGGTGTGGTATTGAATGTTACCATAATCACCTCATGGGGAGCACATAACCATCAGGTGTGTTATTGAATGTTACCATAATCACCTCATGGGGAGCACATAACCATCAGGTGTGTTACTGAATGTTACCATAATCACCTCATGTGGAACACATAACCATCAGGTGTGTCTGTTTATTGAATGTTACCATAATCACCTCATAGGGGAACACATAAACATCAGGTTTGTCTGTTTATTGAATGTTACCATAATCACCTCATAAGGGAACACATAACCATCAGGTTTGTCTGTTTATTGAATGTTACCATAATCACCTCATAGGGGAATACATAACTATCAGGTGTGTCTGTTTATTGAATGTTACCATAATCACCTCATACGGGAACACATAACCATCAGGTGTGTCTGTTTATTGAATGTTACCATAATCACCTCATAGGGGAACACATAACCATCAGGTGTGTCTGTTTATTGAATGTTACCGTAATCACCTCATGGGGAGCAAATAACCATCAGGTGTGTCTGTTTATTGAATGTTACCATAATCACCTCATAGGGGAACACATAACCATCAGGTGTGTCTGTTTATTGAATGTTACCATAATCACCTCATGGGGAACACATAATCATCAGGTGTGTCTGTTTATTGAATGTTACCATAATCACCTCATGGGGAGCACATAACCATCAGGTGTGTCTGTCTAATGAATGTTACCATAATCACCTCATAGGGGAGCACATAACCATCAGGTGTGTCTGTTTATTGAATGTTACCATAATCACCTCATGGGGCACATAACCATCAGGTGTGTCTGTTTATTGAATGTTACCATAATCACCTCATAGGGGAACACATAACCATCAGGTGTGTCTGTTTATTGAATGTTACCAAAATCACCTCATGGGAAGCACATAACCATCATGTGTGTCTGTTTATTGATTGTTACGAAAATCACCTCATGGGGAGCACATAACCATCAGGTGTGTCTGTTTATTAAATGTTACCATAATCACCTCATTGGGAGCACGTAACCATCAGGTGTGGTATTGAATGTTACCATAATCACCTCATGGGGAGCACATAACCATCAGGTGTGTTATTGAATGTTACCATAATCACCTCATGGGGAGCACATAACCATCAGGTGTGTCTGTTTATTGAATGTTACCTTAATCACCTCATAGGGGGACACATAACCATCAGGTGTGTCTGTTTATTGAATGTTACCATAATCACCTCATTGGGAGCACATAACCATCAGGTGTGTCTTTTTATTGAATGTTACCCTAATCCCCTTATGGGGAGCACATAACCATCAGGTGTGTTTGTTTATTGAATGTTGCCATAATCACCTCATGGGGAGCACATAACCATCAGGTGTGTTACTGAATGTTACCATAATCACCTCATGTGGAACACATAACCATCAGGTGTGTCTGTTTATTGAATGTTACCATAATCACCTCATAGATGAACACATAACCATCAGGTGTGTCTGTTTATTGAATGTTACCATAATCACCTCATGGGGAACACATAATCATCAGGTGTGTCTGTTTATTGAATGTTACCATAATCACCTCATACGGGAACACATAACCATCCGGTGTGTCTGTTTATTGAATGTTACCATAATCACCTCATGGGGAACACATAACCATCAGGTGTGTCTGTCTAATGAATGTTACCATAATCACCTCATAGGGGAACACATAACCATCAGGTGTGTCTGTTTATTGAATGTTACCATAATCACCTCATAGGGGAACACATAACCATCAGGTGTGTCTGTTTATTGAATGTTACCATAATCACCTCATAGGGGAACACATAACCATCAGGTGTGTCTGTTTATTGAATGTTACCATAATCACCTCATGGGGAACACATAACCATCAGGTGTGTCTGTCTAATGAATGTTACCATAATCACCTCATAGGGGAACACATAACCATCAGGTGTGTCTGTTTATTGAATGTTACCATAATCACCTCATAGGGGAACACATAACCATCAGGTGTGTCTGTTTATTGAATGTTACCATAATCACCTCATAGGGGAACACATAACCATCAGGTGTGTCTGTCTAATGAATGTTACCATAATCACCTCATAGGGGAACACATAACCATCAGGTGTGTCTGTTTATTGAATGTTACCATAATCACCTCATGGGGAGCACATAACCGTCAGGTGTGTCTGTTTATTGATTGTTACCAAAATCACCTCATGGGGAGCACATAACCATCAGGTGTGTCTGTTTATTGAATGTTACCATAATCACCTCATTGGGAGCAGGTAACCATCAGGTGTGGTATTGAATGTTACCATAATCACCTCACGGGGAGCACATAACCATCAGGTGTGTTATTGAATGTTACCATAATCACCTCATGGGGAGCACATAACCATCAGGTGTGTTACTGAATGTTACCATAATCACCTCATGTGGAACACATAACCATCAGGTGTGTCTGTTTATTGAATGTTACCATAATCACCTCATAGGGGAACACATAACCATCAGGTTTGTCTGTTTATTGAATGTTACCATAATCACCTCATAAGGGAACACATAACCATCAGGTTTGTCTGTTTATTGAATGTTACCATAATCACCTCATAGGGGAATACATAACTATCAGGTGTGTCTGTTTATTGAATGTTACCATAATCACCTCATACGGGAACACATAACCATCAGGTGTGTCTGTTTATTGAATGTTACCATAATCACCTCATGGGGAGCAAATAACCATCAGGTGTGTCTGTTTATTGAATGTTACCATAATCACCTCATAGGGGAACACATAATCATCAGGTGTGTCTGTTTATTGAATGTTACCATAATCACCTCATGGGGAGCACATAACCATCAGGTGTGTCTGTTTATTGATTGTTACCAAAATCACCTCATGGGAAGCACATAACCATCATGTGTGTCTGTTTATTGATTGTTACCACAATCACCTCATGGGGAGCACATAACCATCAGGTGTGTTATTGAATGTTAATCACCTCATGGGGAGCACATAACCATCAGGTGTGTTATTGAATGTTACCATAATCACCTCATGGGGAGCACATAACCATCAGGTGTGTTACTGAATGTTACCATAATCACCTCATGGGGAGCACATAACCATCAGGTGTGTCTGTTTATTGAATGTTACCTTAATCACCTCATAGGGGGACACATAACCAGCAGGTGTGTCTGTTTATTGAATGTTACCATAATCACCTCATTGGGAGCACATAACCATCAGGTGTGTCTTTTTATTGAATGTTACCCTAATCCCCTTATGGGGAGCACATAACCATCAGGTGTGTTTGTTTATTGAATGTTGCCATAATCACCTCAAGGGGAGCACATAACCATCAGGTGTGTCTGTTTATTGAATGTTACCTTAATCACCTCATGGGGAGCACGTAACCATCAGGTGTGTCTGTTTATTGAATGTTACCATAATCACCTCATGGGGAGCACATAACCATCAGGTGTGTCTGTTTATTGAATGTTACCATAATCACCTCGTAGTGGAACACATAACCATCAGGTGTGTCTGTCTATTCAATGTTACCTTAATCACCTCATAGGGAACACATAACCTTCAGGTGTGTGTTTATTGAATGTTACCATAATCACCTCATAGGGGAACACCTAACCATCAGGTGTGTCTGTTTATTGAATGTTACCATAATAACCTCATAGGGGAACACATAACCATCAGGTTTGTCTGTTTATTGAATGTTACCATAATCACCTCATAGTGGAACACATAACCATCAGGTTTGTCTGTTTATTGAATGTTACCTTAATCACCTCATAGGGGAACACATAACCATCAGGTGTGTTTATTGAATGTTACCATAATCACCTCATAGGGGAACACATAACCATCAGGTTTGTCTGTTTATTGAATGTTACCTTAATCACCTCATAGGGAACACATAACCATCAGGTGTGTGTTTATTGAATGTTACCATAATCCCCTCATGGGGGAACACGTAACCATCAGGTGTGTCTGTTTATTGAATGTTACCATAATCACCTCATAGGAGAACTCATAACCATCAGGTGTGTCTGTCTAATGAATGTTACCATAATCACCTCATAGGGAACACATAACCATCAGGTGTGTGTTTATTGAATGTTACCATAATCACCTCATGGGGAGCACATAACCATCAGGTGTGTCTGTTTATTGACTGTTACCATAATCACCTCATAGGGGAGCACGTAACCATCAGTTTTGTCTGTCTAATGAATGTTACCATAATCACCTTATAGGGGAGCACATAACCATCAGGTGTGTCTCTTTAATGAATGTTACCTTAATCACCTCATGGGGAGCACATAACCATCAGGTGTGTCTGTTTATTGAATGTTACCATAATCACCTCATAGGGGAACACATAACCATCAGGTTTGTCTGTTTATTGAATGTTACCATAATCACCTCATAGGGGAACACATAACCATCAGGTGTGTCTGTTTATTGAATGTTACCATAATCACCTGATAGGGGAGCACATAACCATCAGGTGTGTCTGTTTATTGAATGTTACCATAATCACCTGATAGGGGAACACATAACCATCAGGTGTGTGTTTATTGAATGTTACCATAATCACCTCATAGGGGAACACATAACCATCAGGTGTGTGTTTATTGAATGTTACCATACTCACCTCATGGGGAACACATAACCATCAGGTGTGTCTGTTTATTTTATGTTACCATAATCACCTCATGGGGAGCACGTAACCATCAGGTGTGTGTTTATTGAATGTTACCATAATCACCTCATAGGGGAACACATAACCATCAGGTGTGTGTTTATTGAATGTTACCATAATCACCTCATAGGGGAACACATAACCATCAGGTGTGTGTTTATTGAATGTTACCATAATCACCTCATAGGGGAACACATAACCATCAGGTGTGTCTGTTTATTTTATGTTACCATAATCACCTCATGGGGAGCACATAACCATCAGGTGTGTCTGTTTATTGAATGTTACCATAATCACCTCATGGGGAACACATAACCATCAGGTGTGTTTTTATTGAATGTTACCATAATCACCTCATAGGGGAACACATAACCATCAGATGTGTGTTTATTGAATGTTACCATACTCACCTCATGGGGAACACATAACCATCAGTTGTGTCTGTTTATTTTATGTTACCATAATCACCTCATGGGGAGCACGTAACCATCAGATGTGTCTGTTTATTGAATGTTACCATATTCACCTCATAGGGGAACACATAACCATCAGGTGTGTGTTTATTGAATGTTACCATAATCACCTCATAGGGGAACACATAACCATCAGGTGTGTCTGTTTATTTTATGTTACCATAATCACCTCATGGGGAGCACATAACCATCAGGTGTGTCTGTTTATTGAATGTTACCATAATCACCTCATGGGGAACACATAACCATCAGGTGTGTGTTTATTGAATGTTACCATACTCACCTCATGGGGAACACATAACCATCAGGTTTGTCTGTTTATTTTATGTTACCATAATCACCTCATGGGGAGCACATAACCATCAGGTTTGTCTGTTTATTGAATGTTACCATAATCACCTCATAGGGGAACACATAACCATCAGGTGTGTGTTTATTGAATGTTACCATACTCACCTCATGGGGAACACATAACCATCAGTTGTGTCTGTTTATTTTATGTTACCATAATCACCTCATGGGGAGCACATAACCATCAGGTTTGTCTGTTTATTGAATGTTACCATACTCACCTCATGGGGAACACATAACCATCAGTTGTGTCTGTTTATTTTATGTTACCATAATCACCTCATGGGGAGCACATAACCATCAGGTTTGTCTGTTTATTGAATGTTACCATAATCACCTCATAGATGAACACATAACCATCAGGTGTGTCTGTTTATTTTATGTTACCATAATCACCTCATGGGGAGCACATAACCATCAGGTTTGTCTGTTTATTGAATGTTACCATACTCACCTCATGGGGAACACGTAACCATCAGGTGTGTCTGTTTATTTTATGTTACCATAATCACCTCACGGGGATCACGTAACCATCAGGTGCTTCTGTTTATTGAATGTTACCATAATCACCTCATAGGTGAACACATAACCATCAGGTGTGTGTTTATTGAATGTTACCATAATCACCTCATAGGGGAACACATAACCATCAGGTGTGTCTGTTTATTTTATGTTACCATAATCACCTCATGGGGAGCACGTAACCATCAGGTGCTTCTGTTTATTGAATGTTACCATAATCACCTCGTAGTGGAACACATAACCATCAGGTGTGTGTTTATTGAATGTTACCATAATCACCTCATAGGGGAACACATAACCACCCGGTTTGTCTGTTGCTGTTTTTGTTTTCTGTGTTTTTTATTTGTATGCCTCTGATCACATTAACTTCAGACAAGCATCAAATTGTTTGGATAACAGAGTGGTCTGGAGGGATAGAGACATATCTCAGAAAATAGCACTAGTGAGGAACAGACTCCAGACGGATTCCCTTTCTTTTTGATGGACAGACGTAGTGCTTAAATGCCCTACCTTATGGTAGGGCGCCTTAATACAGTGTAGGTATGACTGAAACAAAATAATCTGCTACAATTGAGAAGTATTTGAATATAGCTATGGCAAGGACAGTTAAACAGCTGCAGGATAAGACAGCTGGGTGAAAAAAGGAAGCATGGATAGGCTTAAAACGTTACATCCAGGATGATAGTGTAGCACTTAAGTCGAACATATAAATCTGTTAACACAAAGTACAAGGGCTTACCCCATTCCCCACCATGTCCTTACTGGCATGGTAGTAGTCAGTGCTGGTATTCATTTAAAAGCCCAACACTCAGTATCCCACCTCATTACTCATCATGGTTGGTGTGTCCTTGCAGTCAATGTATTCATTCTTCATGAGAAGTACTTGTTCCTTATTGTTACTCTGAATTCCTTCCAAAACAACATTCAGAAACTGCAAACCTTTATAAACAGTGTCTGTTGCTTCATTCACATATAGGTTAGTTCATAGGTTGGTACTAGGCTATCGGCCAAAGGGCCTATACAAGCCTAGCCATAACAATTACCTGGATATTTCTTCCCACAATATTTACTTCCCTGGACCCCTGTCTAGCAGGGCGACTGACGTGATCCCCGGGGTGAATTTCCTATCTCCCATCCAATCGTCAAGGTTCCTTTTGAAGAGGGCCAAGGAGGTGCTCTGCTTGACATGTATGGGCAGTCTATTCCAGAGTATGGGGAGTCTCTGGGTCAGGAACCTATCCCTCCAGCATGTTTTGCTCATTGTGAAGACAACATTTAGATCCCCAGAGCATGTGGCTCTGAGGGATTGGGATTTCTTTAAGTGGAGCATGTCCAACAGCTCAGGGTTTGACATGGCCCTGTATGTTAAGCAGAGATCGCCTCTTGAGTAGATGATATGCCACAGAGTATAGCTAAAGTTTTTTCTAGATGGTCAGCATAGGGCATCTGATTTAGGCCTGTGATTCTTTTAGTGAGGTATTTCGGCGGCCTTTCCAGCTGTTGCAGATGTGTTGTGAGGTACATACCAAACGGGGCATTGTACTCTATAATGGGTCTAATGAAGGATGAGAACAGTGGGGCAATGATCTGCTTTTTTCTGGATGAAAAGCCCTTAGTGATGAGGTGTGCCACATAGAAGGATTTCCTGACTGTTGTGGTTATGTGGTTATCGAAGGTGAGACCACTGTCCACCTGTGTCCCTAAGTCTCTCATCACACTTTCAGTGTTTAGTGTACTGCCACCTATGTGGTAATTCATGGGTACATGTTTTTTTTCGCAAAGGGGATAACTATACATTTCTTGGCATTAAGCTTGAGCCCATGGCTCTGGCACCAAGCATCTGTTTCTGTAAGGCCCTTTTGTAGAATATCCACATCATTTGAGGATTCAATAATGGCTCCCAGTTTGCAGTCATCTGCGAACTTTGTTAGCCAGAGTCCCTTAGTGTTGGCCTGTACTTCAGGGAAGTCGATGCCAAACAAGAGCTGTCCCAGGACTGAACCCTGAGGTACTCCACTTGTCACTTATCTAGAGCTGGATTTGGAGTCTGCTACTTTTACAGTCTGGGTTTTTTCAGCAAGCCAGTTGGCAACCCATCAAGTGACATAGGAATTTATGCCCAGCTTAGTAATTTTATCTATGATTCCAGAGTGGGGGATGGTGTCGAAGGCCTTGGCAAGGTCCAGATAGGTTGTGTGGACTGCCTTACCCTCGTCCACAGCTCTGGAGACTTGATTCAAAGAAGTCAATCAGGTTCAGGAGACAAGATCAGCCCTTCACAAAGCCAAACTGGGCGGGGTCCATTGTTTGAAGTTTGCCAGTGTCTTTGCTGATAAGTTCCATGATAATGTGTTCCATGCCCTTGCAGATCAGGCTTGTCAGACTGATGGGACGGTAGTTCCCAGGATCCAAGGTGGATCCCCCTGTGTGGAGTGGGATAACTGTAGCTGTGCATCACTCAGTGGGCATGAAGCCTGAGGTGAGGCTTTGATTAAACCTGACACTTTTTTGTAGTTCATGTAGTACACAGTCCGGGATGCCTATTGGTCCATTTTAATTCAGTTCCCTATATTACTCTAGCATGTCCAAAGTTCAGTCAATGGTTTCCTCTCCAGTCCAGCTGGTGAATCTGGGAATTTTGAGACAATGTTACAACTGTCTCATGTACACGGACAACCCTCTCCTCCTCCGAACAGGTTCAAATATATGTGAGAGATGCAACCATATAGCCAAGCTGGAGGCTGAGCTCTCTCATCTCAAAACTGGTGTAACCAGTCAGGAGGAGAAGGTAACCTCACACAACACAATTCCAGTATCACATAGTCCCACCACAACAGCGAACCAAACACATAAAAACACAAAAACATACTCGGAGGCTCTAAATAAAAATCTACCTAAGCAACAGAGACATCCAAGCAAACGCTACCCCAAAACAAAACACGTACAACACATAGCACACAACGTCAGTGTGCCAAGCAGTCACAGTCCTTAAGGCTGAATAACACACCTGATACTCTTGTAATAGGTGACTCTATTGTCATACACACTGACGTCCCGCTCACCAGGCTGAATAAAGAGAAGATCACAGTGAGCTGCCTGTCGGGCGCTAGGATCCGCCACATAACGCAAGCACTCAGGTTACTCCAAAGCAAATACAAATATGACTCAGTCATTGTACATGATGGAGTAAATGACCTGAGACGTACCTCCCTCGACTACATGAAAAGAGACATAGAGGAGATCTCTGATCATGTAGCCCAGGCCGGTATGACCCTGACCTTGTGCAGCATCTTACCCTCACCTAGAATAATGTCACAGTATAAAGACAAAATGATCGATTTTAGCAATTGGCTAAAATTTTGGTGTCATTCAAAGGGGATCCAGTGTCTGTCAGCCTGGGATGACATGTTCGACAAGCCACATTGCTTCGCTAGGGATGGCTTGCACCTGTCACCCCTGGGCTTTCAGATATTGGCAAAGGCTCTTGCCATCCCCATAGTGCCTTTTTTAGGCAAGGCTCAAAAGTCAAACCCACCTCCATAGACAGCACAAGGAACAAGAAACTAAGGGTAATGCTGCTAAACGCCAGAAGTCTTAACCTCAAGATGCATGCACTTGAAGCTCTCCTCAGTATGGAGAACATCGATATCTGTGCAGTGACAGAAACCTGGTTCAAGGCTCCAGAGAGCACCCCAGCACTACCAGGTTATACCTCATATCATGCTTTTCGGCCCCAAAACCCGGACCGAACCACAAAAGGAGGGGGAGTTTTCATATTTATGAAGGATATCCACACCTCCAGGTTAGTGGCATTGCGAAGTATCGGAGACCATCCATGTGCAACTGACAGTGGGCAAGACTGCTTTTCAGTTTATAGCATCCTACAGACCACCCTCTCAAAGTCAGGAATCCCACTCGACTTTCCTGAAAACATTGGAGAACATGAAGATCTCTCCGAACACCATTATATTTGGTGACTTCAACTACCCAAACATAGACTGGGAGCATTACTCAAGCCCCAGCACCTTAGCCCAAAGGTTCCTGGAATTTATAAACTCAAATGCTATGGAACAACTAGTCACCACTCCCACAAGAGGGGAAAATATACTAGACCTGATCATTACCAACATGGGGACTCTATGCTCCATACCAGATATATATCCCTCATTGGTAAGATCAGACCATAAATTAATTTCACTGGATATCCACATCCCGACCCCACCCCCAGCCCAGAAAACCACAGTGAAAAACTTCGCAGAAGCGAACTTCACACTTCTCAAAACTGAAGTGGAATCCTTCAAGGCCCCAGGGCCAGTGGAAACTACGGCCCAAACTGCAGAATCCTATATAAACGCATTCTACGGACATCTCCAGGAATGCATGGATCATGCTATCCCAAACAAAATCAAGACCCAATCATCCAAAGGCAGGCGTCAAGTCTGGTGGACCCCAGCCATAAATAAACTGTACAACAGAAGGAGGACGCTACTACATGATAGAGCAAAGTCCCTAAAAGGGAAGGCATCTCTGATCAGTACTAGCAAAAAAATTACGATCCCTCATAAAATCCTCCAAGGCCAGCTTCGAGAGAAAAATTGCACAGGACACTAAATACAATCATAAGGCTTTTTTCAGTTATGTTAGGAACCTGGGATGCAACTCCCAGACATGTTCTGAGTTGATTCTAAACAACAAAAAATACACTGAACCCAAAGACATCGCCAATATCCTGTCAGACAGGTTCATTGCAAACTTCTCAAAAGAGCAAGTATCTATCCCGGCAGAGTGCAGCCTCCCAAACATCTCTGATGCTCAGGTGAAGGCCGCCCTCTCCAAAGCAAAAAACACTGCTTCCATGGGACCAGATGGTGTCCCAGGTTGCATCCTACATGAACTCCAAGAAGAACTAATCCCTCAAGTAAAACTGCTGTACAATCTCAGCCTCACTACAGGATATGTGCCCAAAGAATGGCGTACAGCAACAATGGTCCCACTCCACAAAGGTGGTGCCTCTGCGGACCCTGGAAACTATCGCCCCATAAGCCTGACTAGCCTAGTCTGCAAGGCTATGGAGATGATCATCATGGAACTCATAAACAAAGACATTGGGGACCTACAGACACTAGATCCTACCCAATTTGGCTTCGTCAAGGGCAGGTCCTGCCTTTTGGACCTGGTCGACTTCTTCGAAACAGTCACCAAGGCCATAGATGAAGGGAAGGTAGTCCACACAGCCTATCTGGACCTCGCAAAGGCATTTGACACAATACCCCACTCGGGCATCATAGATAAGCTATCCAGCCTAAATATAAACCCCTATGTCACAAGATGGGTTGCAAACTGGCTCAAAGACAGAACCCACAGAGTCAGAGTTGCTGGAGCCATGTCATACTCAAAACCAGTCACAAGTGGCATCCCACAAGGTTCTGTCCTGGGACCTCTCTTGTTCAGTATTTACTTTTCTGAGGTACAGGCCAACATGGGAGGACTATGGCTCACCAAGTTCGCAGATGACTGCAAACTGGGCGCCATAATCGACTCTCCAGCTGACACAAACATCCTTCAAAAAGGTCTCGCAGAGACGGATAGCTGGTGCCAGAGCCATGGTCTAAAGCTAAATGCCAGAAAGTGTATAGTCATACCCTTTGGCAAAAACAATGTGCCCACAAATTGCCACATAGGTGGTGTAACCCATTAAGTACAGAGAAATTAATTAGGGATCTGGGGACCAAAGTTGATAGCAATATCTCCTTTGACAACCACATTGCCAAAGTGGTTAGAAAGACCTTCTACATAGCCCACCTCATCATGAAAGGATTCACATCTAGATCAAGGGAGGTAATCGTGCCCCTTTATTCATCCCTCATCAGGCCCATCATAGAATACAGTACCCCCTTTGGGATGTACCTTACCTGACACCTGCAGCAATTAGAAAGACCCCAAAAGTACTTCACCAGGAGGATCAAGGGACTCAAACAGATGCCATATGCTGCTCGGTTAAAAAAACTCCAGCTCTACTCAGTTGCATACCGCCTACTTCGAGGCGATCTATGCCTGTCATATAAAGCTATGTCCAACCCAGAATTAATGGACATGCTCCACCTCAGTAAATCTAAATCCCTTAGAGCCATGCGCTCGAGGGACTTGAACCTCAGCAAAGAAATAAATAGAACATGCTGGAGGGACAGATTCATAACCCAGAGGCTTCCTTCGCTCTGGAATAGAATTCCAATTCATGTTAGGCAG
This sequence comes from Protopterus annectens, assembly GCF_019279795.1. NCBI lineage: Eukaryota > Metazoa > Chordata > Ceratodontiformes > Protopteridae > Protopterus > Protopterus annectens. Next base: position 1,285,016,291 of record NC_056747.1, read on the forward strand.
AGCACCTCACTGACTCTCTTCAAGAAGAATCTTGATGAATGGATGGGGGATCGTAGGTTTGTCCCAGGGATTACTTCCGTGTCACTATTAGACAGAGGCACAATAAACTAAACTTTAAAAAGGGCACAGTATACCCAAATCAAGGGGTGGCGTAAGCCAAACACAATCGGGCTAGGCTTATAAATGCCCCAGGGCAGATAGCCTAGTATGAACCTATGTACCTATGAACCCATGGATGCTGTATTCTTAGCTTTGGAGAGTGCGGTTTCTACCTGTGTGGCCGTGATTACAGGAATTTGGCAATCTTTTGGTATTGAGATGGGCCATTTAGGGGGTGAGAAGGGGGGTGAAGTTTGCACTAAATCGATCTGCCAGTATATTGGCAATATCCTTGGGATCAGTATATTTAATGCCATTCTGCTGTAGCTCAGAGCAGATCTGAGCATTGCCATTTAGATTCTTGACATAACTATAGAATGCCTTATGGTTGTCTTTGGAATCTTCGGCAATTTTATTTTCATAACTAGCTTTGGAGGATTTTATGATGGATCTCAGCTTCTTACTGAGGCTGGTAAGGGAATTTTTTGCATCCTGGGATTTTCCACTTTTCTGCAAGAGTTTTTTCCTTCTGTTGTTTAGTTTGTTTATGGCAGGAGACCACCAGATTGGCTTCCTTTTTTTGGAGGAAAGCGTCTTGGTTCTATTTGGGATGGCACAATTCATGCACAAGTGGATGTGCTTGTACAGTGTCTTAGTGTAGGATTCAGCAGTTGAACTTTCAGCTCCTGTCTGCATGGGTGTCATGAAGTTTGTCACTTCTGACTTGAGTAGCATGAAGTTGGCTTTGGAGAAGTTTTTTATGGAGGTTTCTGTACCGGGGGGGTGGGGGTGGAATGTGGATGCCAAGTGTGATATGCTTATGGTCAGATCTGACCAATGAGGGGTGACCACTGGTGTAGAGCATCTATCTCCCATGTTGGTAATGACCAGGTCTAGGATATTGGAGCCCCTGGTGGGACAGTGGATTAGTTGTTCCAGGGCGTTGGAATTTATGAATTCCAAGAACCATTGGGAAAAGGATCTGCCCAAACGAGCAGCATTGCATCACAGCCAATAAAAGTAAATTGGTTATACACCGCAATCTACAATGCTGCTTCACTGTTCACCTTTAAACTTTTCTTTGAACAGTACTGTTCCCACCTTGACAAACAAACAGTAAAAAACTGTCCTTTATTGTTTGACTTTTCAGTGGCATGAAAGAAAGGAGCCTTGGCCATTCAGTCTTCCAAATGTGCTTGATATTGATGAAAAGAGTTTTATTAAGATTGTGCTAGCCAGTTGGAACCACTTCGTAAAAATCTTTTGAAATTACACTAAATTCAGAAACAAGCTTATTGCATACCTAAACCGGGTTTATCACTGTACTTTTGTTCATCACAAGGCATAGTCACTCACTATGTAGCATACAGATATGAGGTTGTACCTTACTGCAATAAACATACAATACAGTACCAGAGAAATCTGCAACATTCAACTGTAGATGACAGAATTATATCTATGTATGTATTATATAGATGCATTATATAGCTGTAATTATGTAGATGTATTATATAGATGTATTATATAGATGTATTGTATAGATGTAATTATGTAGATGTATTATATAGATGTAATTATGTAGATGTATTATATAGATGTATTATATAGATGTAATTATGTAGATGTAATTATGTAGATGTATTATATAGATGTAATTATGCAGATGTAATTATGTAGATGTAATTATGTAGATGTATTATATAGATGCATTATATAGCTGTAATTATGTAGATGTATTATATAGATGTATTATATAGATGTATTATATAGATGTAATTATGTAGATGTATTATATAGATGTAATTATGTAGATGTATTATATAGATGTATTATATAGATGTAATTATGTAGATGTAATTATGTAGATGTATTATATAGATGTAATTATGCAGATGTAATTATGTAGATGTAATTATGTAGATGTATTATATAGATGGAATTATGTAGATGTAATTATGTAGATGTATTATGTAGATGTATTATGTAGATGTATTACATAGATGTAATTATATAGATGCATTATATGGATGTATTATGTAGATGTATTATATAGATGTATTATACAAATGTAATTATGTAGCTGTATTATATAGATGTACTATATAGATGTTATTATGCAGATGTATTATGTAGATGTATTACATAGATGTAATTATGTAGATGTATTATATAGATGTATTATATAGATGTAATTATGTAGATGTATTATATAGATGTAATTATGTAAGTGTATTATATAGATGTATTATATAGATGTAATTATGTAGATGTATTATATAGATGTATTATATAGATGTAATTATGTAGATGTAATTATGTAGATGTATTATATAGATGTATTATATAGATGTAATTATGTAGATGTATTATATAGATGTAATTCTGTAGATGTATTATATAGATGTATTATATAGATGTAATTATGTAGATGTATTATATAGATGTAATTATGTAGATGTATTATATAGATGTAATTATGTAGATGTATTATATAGATGTATTATGTAGATGTATTATATAGATGTATTATATAGATGTATTATATAGATGTAATTATGTAGATGTATTATATAGATGTAATTATGTAGATGTATGATATAGATGTATTATATAGATGTAATTATGTAGATGTATTATATAGATGTATTATATAGATGTAATTATGTAGATGTATTATATAGATGTATTATATAGATGTAATTCTGTAGATGTATTATATAGATGTAATTATGTATATGTATTATATAGATGTATTATGTAGATGTATTATATAGATGTAATTATGTAGATGTATTATGTAGATGTATTATATAGATGTATTATATAGATGCATTATGTAGGTGTATTATATAGATGTATTATATAGATGTATTATATAGATGTAATTATGTAGATGTACTATATAGATGTATTATATAGATGTAATTATGTAGATGTATTATGTAGATGTATTATATAGATGTATTATATAGATTTAATTATGTAGATGTATTATATAGGTGTAATTATGTAGATGTATTATGTAGATGTATTATATAGATGTATTATGTAGATGTAATTATGTAGATGTATTATATAGATGTATTATATAGATGTAATTATGTAGATGTATTATATAGATGTATTATATAGATGTAATTATGTAGATATATTATTTAGATGTATTATATAGATGTAATTATGTAGATGTATTATGTAGATGTAATTATGTAGATGTATTATATAGATGTATTATATAGATGTAATTATGTAGATGTATTATATAGATGTATTATGTAGATGTATTATATAGATGTAATTATGTAGATGTATTATACAGATGTATTATATATATGTATTATGTAGATGTAATTATGTAGATGTATTATATAGATGTATTATATAGATGTAATTATGTAGATGTATTATATAGATGTAATTATGTAGATGTATTATATAGATGTATTATGTAGATGTATTATATAGATGTAATTATGTAGATGTATTATATAGATGTATTATGTAGATGTAATTATGTAGATGTATTATATAGATGTAATTATGTAGATGTATTATATAGATGTATTATATAGATGTCATTATATAGATGTATTATATAGATGTAATTATGTAGATGTATTATATAGATGTATTATGTAGATGTATTATATAGATGCATTATGTAGGTGTATTATATAGATGTATTATATAGATGTATTATATAGATGTATTATATAGATGTATTATATAGATGTAATTATGTAGATGTACTATATAGATGTATTATGTAGATGTAATTATGTAGATGTATTATGTAGATGTATTATATAGATGTATTATATAGATGTAATTATGTAGATGAATTATGTAGATGTATTATATAGATGTAATTATGTAGATGTATTATGTAGATGTATTATATAGATGTATTATATAGATGTAATTATGTAGATGTATTATGTAGATGTATTATGTAGATGTAATTATGTAGATGTATTATATAGATGTAATTATGTAGATGTATTATATAGATGTATTATATAGATGTAATTATGTAGATGTATTATTTAGATGTATTATTTAAATGTATTATATAGATGTAATTATATAGATGTATTATGTAAATGTAATTATGTAGATGTATTATATAGATGTATTATATAGATGTAATTATGTAGATGTATTATATAGATGTAATTATGTCGATGTATTATACAGATGTATTATATAGATGTAATTATGTAGATGTATTATATAGATGTATTATATAGATGTAATTATATAGATGTATTATATAGATGTAATTATATAGATGTAATTATGTAGATGTATTATATAGATGTAATTATGTAGATGTATTATATAGATGTATTATATAAATATATTATATAGATGTATTGTATAGATGTAATTATGTAGATGTATTATATAGATGTAATTATGTAGATGTGTTATATAGATGTATTATATAGATGTATTATATACATGTAATTATGTAGATGTATTATATAGATGTAGTATATAGATGCAATTATATAGATGTATTATATAGATGTAATTATGTAGATGTAATTACGTAGATGTATTATATAGATGTATTATGTAGATGTAATTATGTAGATGTATTATATAGATGCATTATATAGATGTATTATATAGATGTAATTATGTAGATGTAATTATATAGATGTATTATATAGATGTATTATATAGATGTAATTATGTAGATGTATTATATAGATGTATTATGTAGATGTAATCATGTAGATGTAATTATATAGATGTAATTATGTAGATGTAATTATGTTGATGTATTATATAGATGTATTATATAGAGGTATTATATAGATGTAATTATGTAGATGTATTATATAGTTGTAATTATGTAGCTGTATTATATAGATGTAATTATGTAGATGTATTATATAGATGTAATTATGTAGATGTAACCATGTAGATGTAATTATGTAGATGTATTATAATAGATGTAATTATGTAGATGTATTATATAGATGTAATTATGTAGATGTAATCATGCAGATGTAATTATATAGATGTAATTATGTAGATGTATTATATAGATGTAATTATGTAGATGTAATTATGTAGATGCAATTATTTAGATGTAATTATGTAGATGTATCTCACGATTTTTCTTATTGTTTTTATTTTCCTCAAGCAGTTCTTCTAAACATACGTTTGTGTCTTTGTTTGTTTATAGGTTCATCTTTATGTTCACAACTTCCTAAGAATTTTTCTCAAGACTGTATCATGCTGTAAACTATTCTGCCTATCAAACTGTGTGCCGAGCTCTAATTATTGTGTAGGTCCTTCCCCACTGATGCATCTTCAGACATTATCACCCTACTCAGTGCTATTGACTGGTCCTCTCTGAATGCTATGGGTGACCCCATCTCAGTGTTAAACTTTTTCATTACAATACTTGCTGTGACTCAGGGTACTGTGTACTCCCTTACAGAAAGAAGAATTAGAACACAAAGTTACCAGAATACAGGGAATAGGACCTTGAGGCACTCTACAGAGGACATGTTACTTATGCCCTGTATTCTTTTAGTGAGGAACTTCTGTGGACGTTCCAGTTGTTGGATATGCCTGGTTAGGTACATACCAAAGGAAGCATTGTACTGCATGCTAGGTCTAATGAATGCCAAATACAGTGGAACAATGACTTTCATGGACTTAGATGCCATACCTTTGTTTATAAGCTGCGCAATGATTTGAATGAATGATGAATGATTTCCTCACTACTGTAGACACATGATGGTCAAAGTGTCGATTACCTTCTATGTGTGTTCCCAAGTCCCTGACTACTGTGTCAACTCTTAGGGCTGTGTTGTCAGTACGATAGTTACCAGGGGTGGATGACTTCCCAAATTATATTATACATTTCTTGGCATTTAGTTTTAGTCCATGGTTTTGACATCAGTTGTTTGTTTATGTCATAGGTTGGTACAAGGCTATCGGCCCTAGGGCCTATACAAGCCTAGCCATAACAATTCCCTGGCTATTACTTCCCTGATCCCCTGTCTAACAGAGTAATTGGCGTGATCCCTGGGGGAATTTCCTATCTCCCATCCAAGCGTCAATGTTCCTTTTGAAGAGGGCCAAAGAGGCGCTCAGCTTAACAAGTATGGGCAGTCTATTCCAGAGTATGGGGAGTCTCTGGGTCAAGAACCTATCCCTCCAGCATATTTTGTTCATTGTGATGACCAGGTTTAGATCCCTGGAGCGTGTGGCTCGGAGTGATTGGGATTTCTTTCAGTGTAGCATGTCCAACAGCTCTGGGTTTGACATGGCCTTGTATGTTAAGTAGAGCTCTCCTCTGAGCAGGTGATATGTGATAGATTATAGCTGGAGTTTTTTTAGACAGTCAGCATAGGGTATCTGCTTTAGGCTTGTGATTCTTTTAGTGAAAAATTTGTGTCCTTTCCAGTTGTTGCAGATGTCTTGTGAGGTACATACCAAACTGGGCGTTGTACTCTATAATAGTTCTAATGAGGGATTACAGTGGGACAATGACCTCCTTTTTTCTGGATGAAAAGCCCTTAATGATGAGGTGTGCCACATAGAAGGATTTCCTGACTGCTGTGGTGAGGTGTGACACATAGAAGGATTTCCTGACTGCTGTAGCGATGTGCTTATCGAAGGTGAGACCACTGTGCACTTGTGTCCCTAAGTCCCTTATCACACTTTCGGTGTTTAGTGTACTGCCACTTATGTGGTAATTCATGGGTACATGGTTTTTCCCAAAGGGGATGACTGTACATTTCTTGGCATTGAGCTTGAGCCCATGGCTCTGGCATCAAGCATCTGTTTCTGTAAGGCCCTTTTGTAGAATATCCACATCATTTGGGGATTCAATAATGGCTCCCAGTTTGCAGTCATCTGCAAACTTTGTTAGTCAGAGTCCCTTAGTGCTGGCTTGTACTTCAGAGAAGTAAATGCCAAACAAGAGCGGTCCCAGGACTGAACCCTGAGATACCCTAAAAAGTTCTGGCACTCTGTAAGTCAAATACTACACCTAGGTATGCAAGCCTCCCCTAACCCTCATGTCAGTCCTTCCTAGACAGCATGTGTGTAAGTAGAGGATTCAATGACAGTTCCTAATTTGCAATCATCTGCAGATTTAGGCATCTAGAGGCCACTGACATTGCCCTTGACTTCAGAGAAGTAAATATAAAAAAGGAGTAGTCCCAGGACTGATCCCTGAGGGATTCCCCATCTGAGTGGCATCTTTGTAGCGGTGGACTCCTCAGTTCTAAGTTCCTGGGTCCTGTCTGAGCCAGCTGGCTATCCACTGGGTGACAAAAGGGTCTGTACCTAACCTATTGAGTTTGTCAGCAGTGCTCAAGTGGAGTATTGTGTCAAATTCTCTAAGTGATCACTGTCCAGTAAAAATACTAAGATGCACATCCCATCAAGCTAAACCTCAAAGGTTTATCAAACACTGACAACTAACAAACTTTAATCCTGAAACTCTCAAATCTTTACTATCAAAAGTGAACTGGAATCCCTTAAAACTACTCCCCTTGGATGAAGCTGTCCACTTTTTTAACTCCACTTTCCTTAGTATTTTAAATTCTCTGGCACCCCTTACAACAGTCCGCATGAAGTCTAACATATCTCCATGGCTGACCGTAAACACACGTGCACTATTAAAAAAAAAAAAAGACAGAGCATGGAAAATTTGGACTAAAACTAAACATCAACCAGACCTACAGAAATATAAAGAACTTAGAAATCTTGCCAAAAGTCACATAAATAAAGATAAGAAAAACTTTTATAATAATCCATCTTCTGCCTTTAAATCAACCCTAAAAAGTTCTTGCACTCTGTAAATCAAATACTACACCCAGGTACGCAAGTCTCCACTAACCCTCACCCTGACAAAACACATGAGGAAACTGCATCCATATTTAACAACTACTTTATAGACTCAATATCCAAATTACTAAATCATGACACAAACCATCCCACCAACAATAATAGACCTAATAGCTCAAACTCTTCCATCAGTAGTAACCCTACCACTACCTTCTCCCTCAAACCTGTCTCCACTAACTATATTAAAACTCTACTATCTAAATTAAAACCTTGTTCCACATCTGCAGACAACATTCCGTCCGCATTCCTTCAGGCTGCTGCTGATGTTCTTGCTTTCCCAGTTTCTATTCTAATAACCCGCTCTATTACACAATCCACAGTCCCTTCCATCTGGAAGCAATTTTACACCCTTCCAATACACAAAGGAGAAAACTCCACAGATATAACTAATTTTAGACCCATAGCCATACTCTCACCACTCTTCAAAATTCTGGAAAAATGTATACACAATCAAGTCTTACACTACCTTCTGCAAGAAAATCTACTTGCACCTACCCAACATGGCTTTCGTCCCATGCACAGCACTACAACAGCTCTCCTGTCTTTCCTAAACTCTGTATCACTAGCTAGAGACAGTAACAAACATATTTCCTGTCTCTTCATTGACCTCTCTAAAGCCTTTGATACAGTCTCTCATAAACCTCTTCTCCTTAAACTAGCAAACTTACACTTCTCTCCATCCATCATATCTTGGTTTAACAGCTGTCTCTCTGATAGACTCCAATCAGTCAAATGGCTCTCAGCTTTCTCCCCTCTTCTTCCTGTTAAAATGGGTGTTCCACAAGGCTCCATCCTTGGGCCACTTCTTTTTAACATCTTTACCAACCTTCTCTCCTCTTCTTGTCCTGCATCCTCACTGATACAATACGCAGATGATTCTACACTTATCACTATTGCTGAATCATCGACTCAACTAAAATCAGACACACAGTCTTTTTTTAACTCTGTAGAAAAGTGGCTATCTGAAAACCAACTTATCCTTAATCCAAAGAAAATCAAATTACTACTCTTTCTCCCTAAAAACCTTAACCACATAAAGTCTTCCTTCTCCATATTGTTACAAAATAATACTCAAATACAGGTGGACGCCAGTACAAAACTCTTAGGTGTTACTATTGATGATAGACTAAACTTTGAGTTGCATGTCAATAATTGTATCCGAAAAACACATCACAAGCTAGGTCTCCTTTATAGAAACAAAAAATATCTTGCCGAAACAGCAAAACTAACCCTTTCAAATGCCTACCTCTTACCAACTTTACTTTATAGCTCCCAAATTCTCACCAGCCTCAACACTGGACTACTAAACAAGTTTGAATCAACTTATAAAAGAATTGCCAGATTTGCTACACAAAATTCTTACAAATCTCATCACTGTGTCACTAAAAGAACTAAATTGGCTAGAATTACCTAACCTGCTTCAGTATAATCAGTTTCAGATTATCCATTTCATTTTCTACAAAACCTCTTTCTGTCCAACTGTCTCATCTCTAATCTCTCATTACCTACCCACTAGATTACTCTGCAGTTCTGATCAAGGCCTACTAAAAATCTACAAACCAAGGATCAAAATGAGTCACCTAGTCTATAGCTTTAACCCTTCCAAGGCCTGGAATAGCCTGCCATCCCTAAGATCCCTTGAACATCCCAATCAGTTCAAAACCACTACAAAAAAAATACCTTCATGAGAAATGGACTTGCCAATGTAATTATCCCCCGTAAACACTCCCGTATAACCTTCTACTTCTCTTCTCTCATCCTTCCCTTCAATAAACAAACTTACTACTTTATCTTCTCCTCTTGGTACATCACTGTACAAATATAACTAGTAAAATATTTCAGCTATGTAACTACTGCACTATTATGTATATAATGTGTAATTATGAATGTATCCCTCTGATGAATGTATTTCTATGTATTTCACTTGCCACAGTTTAATGAATGACACTATAATGCAATAATGTGTGGTACTGATGAATGTAATGTGTGGCACTGTAATGCAGTAATCTGTGGTACTGATGAATGTATTTCTATATGTATTCAATATGTAAAATTTCTATTTTCTGTTGAAGTTTTTCTCCTCGGGCCTCTGCTGAAAATGGATATTTGTAGCCCAGTCGGACAAACCCGGTCACCAAATATAAAATAAATGAAATAAATAAATAAAATGCCTTGTCCAGGTCAAGGTAGGCAGTGTGAACTATTTTGTCGTCATCCATTGCTTTGATGACCTTCTCAAAGAAATCCACCAGGTTGAGTAGGCATGACCTGCCCTTGAGTAAACCAAATTGGGTTGGGTCCCGTGTCTGGAGATTTCCTTTGTCATTATTGATCCTTTCCATGATAATTCTTTCCATGGCTTTACATACGAGGCAAGTGAGACTTATGAGTCTATAGTTTCCAGGGTCTGTAGATGGCCCACCTTTGTGAAGAGGGTGACTGTTGCTGATGTTCATCGTGCATACAGCTGCAGTCATAACAGATGAGTTCTCCTGCCGTCAGGCGGGTCCTCGGTCGGCCGAATTCCAAAGTCTAGGTCCAGCGTCGGTTGTCGTCGCTTCTTCCCTGACGTCAGTGTGCCAGGGGTATAAAATAACCAGCCAACGCCATTTTCTTCAGTCTTTCTTGCCACGCGGTGCCCGAAGCAGAAGCAGTTCGCAAGTGCCGGTCGGCCAGCTCCGGAAATTACGAAAAATTTTGCAACCGAAGTCATCTAAAAGCTAAGTACCCCGTTGGGGAAACTTTTCTTGCCTCAGACCGATGTCAGACAAAGTTAATAATTGTATTTCATGTGGGAAGCAAATACCGCATAAGGATTTCCATTCCCTCTGTATTTCTTGTTTAGGCCCAGACCACGACGTCTCGGTCTGTCACTTTTGTGCTACATTCAACAAACGCACCATTAAGCGTCGGGCGGAGTTCGCCCAGCATTATTTTGGCAAAAAATTTAACTATATTATGTCGTCGTATACTCCGACTCCAGTTTTGTCTAAAAAACGCAAAGACAAGGACCGACACACGAGGTCCGCGGCCTCTACCGACACCATGCCAAAGCCGACTCCATGTGGTCCGGTTCTCAGCTAGGTGCCTACGCAGCCCCTGACTACCGACGACACTACATTGGCGGTGTCTACTGTGCCCGAGGTCGCAGGCTCCTCGGCCCACACCCCGACTACAGATACCGAAGCCACTCTTGGCGGTGAATCTCAAAATGTGGACAGGTCCACCTCCTCTCAAGGTGTCTTCAGACCTTCCTCTTCTTTCTCCATCAAGGCTTACACTAAGTCTAAAGCAGCCATGCAGTCTAAGACACAAGCTACACAGGGCCCATCTCCAGGCCCCATGCCTAAAACACAGATGCTTAAAATGGCTGAGGATTTGATACTCTTATCAGGGGTTCTCAACCCCCCCCCCCCCCCGGAGAAAAGACCCAGAGTGGAGGAAGAATCCCCCTCCTCTGATCAGGGCTCCATTATTTCAGAGCACTCTGATGAACAGGAACATTCTTACTCCCCTTTTGAAGATTCTGATGCTGAGGAGTCCATTCCCTCTGTCTCCCCCACAGAGGATTACTCATTTGGGGAAAGTTTGCATACCTTAAGGGAACACTTCCACTGGGAAGGCCAAGATTATTCAGACTCCAAGAAAAGGCTTAGGGAATTTCTCTTGCTATCTCAGCACAGGCCTCTAGCTATACCTCCTGTCTTGGACATACTAGATGATGTGTACTCGGAGGCCTGCCTTAACCCGGATTCTCTGCCTCCAGCTCCAGTCAAGCCTGACAGGTACTACAGGGTTCCTGACTCGCACCAATTTCTATACAAAAGGCATGCTGCTGACCCAGAAACTATCTCACAGGGCCCCAAGGGAATTAAGGCCTCCACTGCTAAAAATCCTTTACCTTCCGAGAGATTCCAGATCCTTAGAAAGGTGGGGAAAAAAGGTATATACCTCAGCCACCTTAACCATGAGGGCATTAAACTGTCAGTTCCATATGCTAAAGTACCAACAGTTTTTGTTATCACAATTGAGAAGTAAAATGTCACAACCTGAACAACCAGATTTGAAGGAGTTGCAGGATTTGATGCATAGTGCAGAACAAGTGGGTAAACATACCTTACAATGTGGTTTTGATGCTCTAGAGGCCTCATGCAGAGCTGCTGTTACAGGATCAGTCATACATAGGCATGCCTGGCTCAAGGAACAAACCTTACCAGATCATGTCAAAACTAAATTACTAGATGCCCCTCTACAAAAGGATGTATTATTTGGTGCTAATGCTGAGGAGGTATTAAGGAAAATGGAGGAAAAGGCTAAATCAATGCAAACAGTGAAAGATTTTCTACAGGTACAACCACCACGTTTCAGTAGAAATTGGCCTTCCAAAAATTGGTCCTTTCCAGCCACGGACAGACCCCAAAGAGGTAAATACAGGCACCCGAGGGGCAGAGGGCAATCCCAAGGATCGTTTAGAGGCAGACAATGGCAAGCTCCTACGCAAAGAGGTGGTGAGGATAACTCGCAACCATTCAGAAAGCAAGCCCAATGACTTTCCCCTTTGCATGCCAAGCAACACTCAAATGGCAGCACCATTAGGCGGAAAACTGACATTATTTTCAAAAAATTGGCATATTGTCACAAAAGACAAATGGATCCTGGACATTATAAACAGAGGCTACATATTCCATTTTCACACCCTTCCAAAAATGAGAGGCATGCCAAACCTGCCACACAATCAAAGGACAGAGGCACAAAGACTAATTTCAGATCTCATAGACATGAAAGCTATTCAAGAGGTACCTACGCACGAACAAGGTCAAGGTTTTTATTCCAGACTATTCCTGGTACCAAGGAAGGGAAAAGATTGGAGACCTATTTTGGACCTATCCATCCTAAACACATTTCTACTCGTACCAAAATTCAAGATGCTCACTCTACAGCAGCTTCTTCCCATGCTGGGCAAGGAGTCTTGGCTGGTAACATTGGACCTCAAGGAGGCATACCTGCATGTCCCAATCAGACAAAATTGCAGAAGATACCTCAGATTTCTTGCAGGTTCAACCCATTATCAATTCTCTGCGTTGCCCTTTCTACTGCGCCCAGAGTATTCACGAAATGCCTGGCATCAGTAATTGCCTACTGCAGACTTCAAGGGATACAAATATACCCCTATTTGGACGACTGCCTGATCCAAGCGGACAGCAAGCACATTCTTCTGAAACATCTGGCTTATGTAATAATGTTGTTGAATTCTCTGGGATACACAGTCAACAAAAAGAAATCAAGGCTAATACCCTCTCGGAAAATAATTTTCCTGGGTGCCAACTTGGACACAAACACCCAGATGGCCTACCTCATGCCAGAGAAGCAGGGGCAACTAACTCAATACTTCAGAACACTAGCAAATTGCACCAGGCTGACTGCAAGGAAAATCCTGCAGGCTCTGGGATTCATGGCATCTTGCATCTTACTAATCCCATGTGCAAAGCTGCATATGAGAAAACTTCAATGGTACCTGAAAAACGTATGGTCTCAACACAGCCACAGCCTGGAAACAATAATACCACTAATTCCATGTCTTCAAAAGGAATTTCTGTGGTGGGCTCAAGCATGCCAAGCAAACAAAGGTCTCCCATTCAGCAAGCCTCAAGCATATCAGGTCATCACAAAAGATGCCTCGGACTACGCCGGGGGGGCGCACATGACAGATCGGTGCATTCAGGGCAAATGGTCCCAAAAAGAAAAGCACCTACACATCAATCAAATGGAAATGCTAGCAGTAATAAATGCTATTATAGCTTTCAAAGACCTCCTGCAACCAGGTCAACTATTGATAAGGACGGACAACACCACAGTAATGTGGTACATAAACAAACAGGGAGGAACCCATTCATACCCACCATGCAGACTGGCCATGTCACTTTGGAACCTGGTCCTGGACTTACAAATCGAACTACAAGCACAGTACTTGCCAGGCAAGGAAAACATGCTGGCAAACAACCTAAGCAGAAACATGACAGAACCACACGAATGGAAGTTGCATCCTCAAGTTTTTACAGAGATAATTCAAGCATGGGGAAGGCCAGACATAGATCTCTTTGCCTCCCACGAAAATCACCAATTGACAAAATTCTGCTCAAGGATTTTTCATCCAAAGGCCTGGAGAGTGGACGCTCTCTCTTTCATTTGGACATCAATGACAGTTTATGCCTTCCCACCTCTTCCTCTGCTGCCCAAAGTTCTATTAAAAACCAAAGCAGACAGACCAAAGATGATTCTCATTGCTCCAGACTGGCCAAGACAACACTGGTAAACACTCCCGAGGAGCCTGACACATTCCCCACCATGGACCCTGCCTCTAATGCCTCTTCTTCTGACCCAGCACAGCTTCAAAACTCTTCACAGTCAGCTAAAAACACTCAGTCTAGCCGCATGGAAGATTCCTTAGCATCACAACAGACCCTACTCTCCAAGGAAGTGCAGGATGTCATTTTGGAGGCCAGAAGGTCGTCTACCAGAAAAGCTTACATCGCAAAATGAAAACGGTTTTGTGTCTGGAATGAGAAAAAGGGCCAGGATCCTGGAAAACTGAATTTACCTCAAATATTACAGTATCTAGCTGAGCTGCTAGGCAGTGGACTTTCTTTCTCCTCCATCAAAATCCATGCCTCAGCCATTTCTGCAGAATACAACACTGATCCACCTTTATTCTCTCACCCCATCTTAAGACAGTTCCTCAGAGGGGCTAAGAATCTAAAACCCCCAAGGAAACAACCAATACCTGCTTGGGATCTCAACTTCATTCTAGAAAAACTGACCTTGCCTCCTTTTGAGCCAGCTGCCTCATCAGACTTGCAATATTTGTCCTGGAAAACAGCTTTCCTTCTGGCTATTACCTCAGCTCGTAGGGTATCGGAACTACAAGCTCTCATGGCGGTGCAGCCTTTTATCATCTTCCATCAGGACAGAGTTTCCTTACGAACCAACCCGTCCTTTATGCCTAAAGTGGTATCCAGGGTAGCTTTGAATCAGGCCATACACTTACCTACCTTTTATCCTAATCCTCAAAACAAAGGGGAGAGATTACTACATTCCTTGGACATCCACAGACAACTGCGTTATTATTTGGACAGAACAAAGCCTTTCAGAAAATCAGAACAGCTCTTTGTGTCCTATGCTATAGGAGCTCAAGGAAAGCCAATTTCCAAACAGACTATCTCAAAATGGATAGCCCACTGCATACGCTTTTGCTATTCTTTTCATGGCAAAACTGTACCTACAGGCATCAGATCTCACTCCACAAGGGCCACAGCTACCTCTGCAGCTTTTCTCAGAGGAGTTCCTACCAAAGATATTTTGGAAGCAGCCACTTGGAGTTCTGTGCATGCCTTCTCCAAGCACTACCACCTACCATTATACTCCAAATCCAGAGCGGGCTTTGCCACTGCAGTCTTGCAGGGCATTCTGGCTCCTCCTAGTTCCACCTAGTGCCTACCACCCCTTTCTTAGCTTTGGGATTCTACCCATCTGATATGACTGCAGCTGTATGCACGATGAACATAGTACAGTTTTGTACCTACCATAAATGTAGATGTTCGAGTGCTAATACAGCTGCAGTCCAGGTTTCCCTCCCTCCTTCCCCTCTTGGGACAGGCCTATTGGCTAACACCTCCTCATGCTACCTGATTGGGGTATTCATTCTTGTTGTATTTGCTTGCACTACTGTATTTTGATCATATTGCATTGCTTTATCACATAAATTTATGTATTGCCTTCCTTCTGGGGGCACCTGACATCTGGGGCAAGAAAAACTGAAGAAAATGGCGTCGGCTGGTTATTTTATACCCCTGGCGCACTGACGTCAGGGAAGAAGCGACGACAACCGACGCCGGACCTAGACTTTGGAATTCGGCCGACCGAGGACCCGCCTGATGGCAGGAGAACCCATCTGTTATGACTGCAGCTGTATTAGCACTCGAACATCTACATTTATGGTAGGTACAAAACTGTACTTCCTCCATTCATGAGGCATGAAACTTGTTTGGAAACTACAGTTAATTAGCAATTCCAGACAGCCTGATAGGCCATATGTCATGCTGTTTAGATGGCATCCTGGGATAATGTCTGGGCCCATTGATGCAGCATTCTTGTCCTTGGAGAGAACATTAAAGACCTGCTCCCTAATGATTGTAGGAGGAGTCATATTTGATGGTATTTCCTGACGGAAGTTGAGGGGGAGAGAAAGGTAAAGTTGGAGTTGAGTTTGTCGGCCAATAGGCTTGCTGTATATTCTGGCTCAGTATAGGTGACTCCATTAAGAGTGAGCTCTGCATACAATAGCGTATTGCCCTTGAGGTTGCAGACACAGCTAAAGAATGCCTTATGGTTGTCTTTGGCTTGGGAGGCCAAGTTTACCTCAAATTTGGCTTTGATAGACTTTGTTTGTCCTCTGAGTTGTTTGTTTAGTTTGATGAGAGTGATTTTATCCCATTGGGTGCTGCACCTCCTAAGTTTTGCCATGAGTTTCTTCTTTCTGTTATGCAGGTTATTGATGTTGTGGTTCTACCAGGGTATCATGTTTTTTGAGTTAGTTCTGTGCTTCTTCTTGGTGGGTACATCTGCCTCTGTGCAGCTGTTAACATGCTTGTGTATGGTTTCTGTGAGCATTTCTGCATAGGCAGCAATGTTCTCAGGGTTTATGGAGTCTTGAGATTTTGCCAGGTTATCACTTAATAGTAGGAAGTTAGCCTTAGAGTTTTGTTTGTGTCTTTAGGCTTTTCCCGGTTAGGGGTTGCCACAGCGGAACTCCGGTCCGCTAATGATTGGCAGTTGATTTTTACGTACCAGCTTGCCAGGCCGAAGCACAACCTTCAATGAAGGTACGCCCATTTACGTACGTCTCCACGCTCTAACTGAGATCGAACCGGACAGTGTCTTACTGTGAGGCGACAACGCTACCGCAGCACCACCACCTTAGAGTAGTTCCTGAATATTCCACTGTTAGCTGGGGTTCCAGGTTTTATTCTTACTTCAATGGAGACTATTTTGTGGTCTGACCTTACCAATGAAGACATTACTGTAGGGGATGTTCAGCATTCTCCCACATTAGTGAGGACCAGATCCAGTTTGGTTGCACTCCTGGTTGGTGTACTGATAATCTGGTCCAGAGAGTTTGTTTACAAAATCCAGGAATCTCTGCACCTGTACATTAAAGTCAGCCATGAATATGGTATTGGGGTTGGATGGTTAGTGTTTCTAATACGTTTAAATACATGGTATGGGTTTCCTGGGTCATAGAGGGGGACCTGTAGCTTGCAAGGAAGTGGTATGTGATTTTGCCTGTGATGATCTGAATGTAGAGAAGCTAAAATGCATTGTCCTGTTTGATCAACCTTGAGGTATATTGATTTTTGATGTAAATTGAGACACCTCCACCTTTAGTCCCTGCCTGTTGGTCTAAATGTGTGGAAGGCATTGTAACCTCGCACTGTCAGCATGCTGTCTGTGGCTTTAAACCACGTCTCAGTGACCACACAGACAACATAATTCTCAAGAATGAAGAGAGCTTCTAGGGAGTGGAGCTTTTGTTTAGACTCATGATTTATTATTTTCTTCTTAACTCTGTCTAATTTTTCATGGACTAAAGTAATTACCCCTATTTTGGTGGATTTTGCACAGCTGCAGGCTACCCACCCTGTACAGCCTTTCAGAAAATTCAAGCGATCCTTTACTCTCAGTTCCGTTTTTGTCTCCTTAAAAGTAGCTTTACATTTTAGACTAGTTATTAGACCTGTAATGTTCCATGATATACATTTGATCAGCTGATTCTCTATCTTCTGTTGAGTAACTCTTCCTTCCTGATGGTCAAGACTTTCTTTGTCTATACTGGTATTCCAAAATAAGGACAGTAAGTGTGTCTACTCTGGTACTTAGTGACCTCTCATCTTAGCTGGGCAGGCAAGGATGAGAGAAACTGCCCCTTTAACTATCAAGTCTCTTCTATCTCTCCCCCCTTCCAGGCTTGCCTGATGTAAGGGCTGCTCTTCCTCCTAAATATTCATTGACAATCATTTCTTTGTTTTATAAGCGCTAATTTAAAAGCTTCCAGTGTTGTCCAGTAATAGATACTTATGCAAGCTTCATTCTATTTTCCACTTATTAGCTGTACAGTTAGTATGATATAAATATGGGAGAAAAAAAGACTCAAACATTCCAGTCCAATCCCAGAGGGTTAAATATATGTCCCCCTAATAGATTATACATGACACCTATGGCACCTGATGCATACCTTTGCCGTAGTCCACAAACAGACTCTGTAGCTTTGATGTTGTAACATAGATACAGTGAATCATCTATTGTACAATTTTTCTTTTAAAGAGCTAAAATGGCAGCACATCCTTCCTATTATTTATATTCTTAGCATAAAAAACAAAACTGTATGTACTCCATACTCTGAGAACCTAATGGCAACAAGACATGAAGTATATGTTTATACAACTGTTTTGCATCCCATGGAGCGATATAATTTAACTACAGACCCCCCCCCCCATTAACTAATACAGGATTGTCCTTATGCTAGTAATTGTTTAGGATAACACTGGAGTAGTATTCAACCTTCCCCTTTCCACTTCCTAGATCTTCTTTGATCTGACATACATCCTGAAATAGTAATGGTTGCTGTCACAAAGTCCATTTCACCTTCGTCTTCTGAGGGTGTGGATCGCACTAATAGTGCATATCTGTTGATTATGTCCCATGGCCTTTCCCTTTCTATCCTTCTGGTCATTTGACTGGGGAGGCATTAACCGGAGTGTCATTGTGTGTCTGCCCTCTGTTCCTTGGCTGCTGATACATAAGCGTGCTGCTTTCCTGTCCGTCTCACTTGTAGGCAAGTTTCAGCTTCAGTAGTTTTGTAGAAACCGTAGAGCACACTGGACATTATAGCAGAGCACACTGGACATTATAGCCACACTCCCTGTAGCTTTCCTGATCAGAAGAACAAAGGCCTTCCTTCAAAGAAGTAAGACGTTGCTTTAATCAGGGCAGCCCTCACTGTGTAACCTGTGATGTCTGTTTCCCTGCTTGCTTTCTAGCTTTCCTAAGGACTGATTGTCTATCATTATAAAAGCTTTACAATAAAATGCCTGGGAAAGTATTATTCAAATTCCTTCCAGTTATCCCTCATGGCCTTTCTATGATCAGGGGATTATTAAGGGCCAATATAGATTGGGTTTCTTTCCTTATAAATGTGATGGAATTACTTCCCTCCACCTTTTCAGGCAAACCTGTTATCCTGATATTGTTCCTTCTGGTCCTGTTTTCCATATCATCTACCTTTGCATCTGTTTTTTTGTGGACACACCTAAAACTCCTGCATAGCTTGGGAGTGTGTGACTGTTAATTGTCTTTGCTCATCTAGTTCTTTTCTGTGTACTTCAGTTGCTAGACTCACTTCATTCCTGGCTGATGCTGCTTTTATTTCATTTAAGTCCCCAATGACTGCTTGCATTAATGTTCAAAGTGCTTCTACTGTTGCCCTGATCACCTTCACGTCTTGTGAGCCATCACTGCCCCCTGCCCCATTATGCCTTCTTTTTCCAATTCCTTTGAGGTGAGCAAGTGTACAAATGCTAATATCGACAGAGTGCATGCAGCAGTACTATGCTCTCTTATTTTTATAACCTGAACATCTGATGATCTTCATGTTTCACTGTTGCAGTCATCACATTTGGGTTATCTGCTTGCAGTAGCCCTCAGTCGGCTTGATTATCAAAGTCGTAGGTCCTGCGTCGGTTGCTGTCTCATCTTCCATGACGTCAGGTAGTCAGGGGTATAAAGCATGTAGCCGATACCATTACATCGGTCTTTCTTGCCGTGTGGTGCCCGAAGCAGAAGCAGTTCGCAACTGCCGGTCGGCCGACTCCTGAAATTTTCATTTTCGAGTTTCAGAACCGAAGTCTTCAACTAAGCTAAGTACCCCATTGGGAAAACCTTTACTTGCTCTAAAACGATTTCAGTAAAAGTCAGTAATTGTATTTCTTGTGGAAAGCAAATACCTCATAAAGATTTTCATTCGTACTGTATTCCTTGCCTAGGCCCTGACCACGACATACCTCGCTGTCGGTTTTGTGCCTTATTTAAACAACAAACTATTCATCATCGATATATTTATACTTCTAAATATTTTGGTACTCGGTTCAATTACCCAGATATGTCTTCGGTAAGCCACCCGACTACCGACATTCCAAAAAAACGCAAAGATAAAGACAGAGACAGACCACATAGGTCCAAAGCTTCCGACGATGCTTCTCCTAAGCTAGTCACCAGTTCGCCGGTACTCAGTGAGGCGCTTTCACAGCCTCTGATACCT
This sequence comes from Protopterus annectens, assembly GCF_019279795.1. Classification (NCBI taxonomy): domain Eukaryota; kingdom Metazoa; phylum Chordata; order Ceratodontiformes; family Protopteridae; genus Protopterus; species Protopterus annectens. The sequence continues at coordinate 1,285,036,644 of NC_056747.1, forward strand.
GCTACTTTGCAGGCCTCTACTGAGACCCATTCAGAGTATGCTGCGAGATGCTTCAACTGTGGAAACTGCGGATGTCTGTACCTTGGATGGGTCTGGAACGGCTGTGCAGGCACTGGCTTCTGAGGGTGTATTCAGGCCTACTGACTTGCATATTACACAGATGCCATCTTCTTCTTCAAGGCCTAAAATGTGATCCATACCTAGAAAACCGACACCCAGACAGCATGGTCAGGCCTCTATGCCTAAAAAACAAATGATAAGAATGGCTGAAGACCTTATTACTTTAATCAGGGGAAGCCAACCTTCCCCCTATAAGAGACCTAGGTTTGAATTTGCTTATGATTCTTCTGATCAGGATTCTGAAATTTCTGTTTCCTCTGATGACCAGGATTTACCCTTATCTACCTTTGAAGATTCTGATGCAGAGGACTCTATTCCCTCTGCTTCCCCTTCAGTGGATTTCTCTTTTGGTGAAACCTTGCATTTCCACTGGGAAAGCCAGGATTACCCGGACTCTAAAAAGAGGCTTAGGGATTTCTTACTCCTGCCCCAACACAAGCCTTTTGCTATCCCCCCCTGTACTGGACATTGTTGATTGTGCCTTTTCGGAATCAAGCTTGGCCCCTGTCTCTTTACCTCCTGTTCCCTGAAAACTAGATAGATATTACAGGGTTCCTGACTCTCACAAGTTCCTCTTTAAAAATCCTGCTATTGATTCTGAGACCATATCACAGGGACCCAAGGGCATTAAGGCTACTACTGCCAAAAGTCTTACCCCCTCTGATAGATTCCAGGGCGCTGGATAGATGGGGTAAGAAGGTATATACTTTTGCAACCTTGGCCATTAGGGCCTTAAACTGTCAGTTTCATATGTTAAAGTATCAGCAGCATATTATTGGATTGCTTAAACAGAAAATGATGTTCTTTCCTGACTGTGCTGAAAATAAAGATTTACAGGATTTAATGCATTCTGCTGAACAAGTTGGAAAACATACTTTGCAATGTGGTTTTGATTCACTAGAGGCATCTTGCAGGGCTGCTGTCACTGGGTCTGTACTTAGAAGGCATGCTTGGCATAAGGAGCAATCTTTGCCAGATCATGTTAAAGCTAAATTGCTGGATGCTCCCTTAAACCAGGACTGCCTGTTTGGCAACAAAGCAGAAAAAGTACTTAAAATGATGGAGGAAAAAGCTAAATCTATGCAAACTGTTAAAGATTTCCTGCAAGTACAGCCTCCCAAATTTAGTAGGCATTAGCCCTCTAAGAATTGGTTTGTTCCTGCCTCTTCCAGGCCCTCTCAGTCCAAACCCAGAACCAGCAGAACATCCAGGCTTCAGTCCCAAGGTACTCACAGGACTAAGCAGTGGGGGGCTCCCACTTCCAAAGCAGGGAGTACTAAGACTCCCCCCTATGGTAAACTGTCTCAATGACTTAACTTTAAAACTTCCAAGCCCTGCATAACTGACTGCTCCTTTAGGGGGAAAGATCGCTCTGCAAGCAAAAAACTGGGAACTCATTTCCCAGGACAAATGGGTTTTAAATATAGTTTCCCAAGGATACAGATTCCACTTCCAAACCTTACCAACCCCAAATGGTTGGCCAGATCTACCCCAAATCAGTGGGCAGAGGCCTAAAAGCAAGTTCTGTCAAGTATCAGGGCTATTCAAACTGTCCCAGAAGAGGAAAGGGGACAGGGTTTCTACTCAAGACTTTTCCTGGTGCCCAGAAAAGACAACTTCTGGCATCCTATCCTGGACCTTTCTATGCTAAACACATTTTTGGTGATCCCAAAATTCAAGATGCTAACTCTTCACCAGTTGCTTCCTATGCTAGGAAAGGATGCCTGGTTGGCAACACTGGATTTAAAGGAAGCGTACCTGCACACCCCTTTTAGGGAATCTTGCAGAAGATACCTACGCTTCAAAGCAGGCTACATGCACTGTCAGTTCTCTGCACTGCCCTTTGGCTCATCTATTGCCCCAGAGTATTCAGAAAGTGCCTAGCTCCTGCCATTGCATTTTACAGGCAAAGAAATATTCAAATATACCCCTACCTGGACGATTGTCTAATTCAGGCAGAAAGCCAGGGCATACTACTGAATTATCTGGCGTTTGTACAAAAATTGCTAACTTCTCCGGGGTGCACCATAAATGAAAAGAAATCACATCTTGTACCCTGCCAACACATTGTATTCCTGGGAGCAAGCATGAACACAACTTCTCAGATGGCTTTCCTCACGCCAGAGAAACAAGTTAATTTGACAGTCTACTTCAGTCTACTGGCCACAAAGACCTAGCTATCTGCAAGGAAAGTACTTCAAGCCTTGGGGTTCGTGGCCTCCTGCATTCTCCTAATTCCATATGCAAGACTGCATATGAGGAAATTACAATGGTATCTAAAAAGCCTATGGTGTCAACATTTTCAGGATCTAGAAGCAATGATTCCTATCATACCTTGCCTACAGATAGAGTTCCTTCGGTTGGCAGAGGCCTGCCACCAAAACAAGGCACTGCCATTCACTCTACCCCCTGCCGCCCAAACCCTAACAACAGATGCATCAGACTATGCATGGGGGGCTCACTTGGCAAGGAAGTGCATTCAGAGCAAATGGAACACAAGTCAAATGCACCTGCATATCAATCAAAAAGAAATGTTAGCTGTAAAGGATGCTCTGACAGCCTTCAAGGACCACATTCTTCCAGGACAATTAATGGTAAAGACGGACAACACCACTTATGTTTATCGTGTTACCCTGCTGCAGTCATCACACTTGGGTTATCCTGTCGTCAGGCGGTCCCGCAGTCGGCCGGAATTCCAAAGTCTTGGTCCGGCGTCAGTTTTTGCTTCTTCCGTGACGTCAGTGCGCCAGGGGTATATATATTGCAACCAACGCCATTTTCTTCAGTCTTTCTTGCCACGCGGTGCCCGAAGCAGAAGCAGTTCGCAAGTGCCAGTCGGCCGACTCCTGAGATTTTCGAATTCGAATTTCAGACCGAAGTCTTCTATAAAGCTAAGTACCCCATTGGGGAAAATTTTCTTGCCTCAGACCGATGTCAGAAAAAGTTAACAATTGTATTTCTTGTGGGAAGCAAATACCACATAAGGAATTTCATTCTTATTGCATGCCTTGCCTAGGCCCAGACCACGACGTCACTAGTTGTCGTTTTTGTGCTAGATTTAATAAACGTACTATTAAAAGACGCTTTGATTTCGCACGACACTACTTCGGTAGAAAATTTAATTACAGTATGCCGTCAGAGCAACCGACTACCAGCGTGCACAAAAAATGCAAGGATAAGGACAGACAACCCAGGCCTAAGCCAGATTCCGAGGCCTCAGCTGGTCCGGTCTCAGGTTCTCCGGTCCTCAGTGAGGCTCCAACACAGCCCCTGACTACCACAGATTTGGAACCCGAGACCGCTTCGGAACTTTTGGCGGAATGTACCAGGCCAACGCAACCATTTTGTTCAGGCCCTACCGACGACATTGCTGATAAAGATGCCGGTGCTGCTGAAATGCCTTCGGTTTCTGAAGGCATTTTCAGACCGACAACGCTTACCATTAAAACGTATCCTAAGACGAAGACTCCTATTAAATCTAAAAGGACTGCTCTTCAGTCCCCTGTTCAAGGCCCCATGCCTAAGAAACAGATGCTCAAAATGGCTGAAGATTTGATCTCTTTAATCAGGGGTTCCCAGCCTCCTCCTGACAAAAGGCCTAGAAAAGAGGAAGATTATGCATCCTCTGAACAAGTGTTCATTTCTTCAGCCTCCTCTGAAGACCAAGATTACTCCTTCTCCCCTTATGAAGATTCTGATGCTGAGGATTCCATTCCCTCAGCTTCTCCTCCTGAAGACTATTCCTTTGGGGAAACTTTACACACTATGAGGGAACATTTCCACTGGGAAGGTCAGGACTACTCTGACTCAAAGAAAAGGCTCAGAGAGTTTCTTTTACTCCCCCAGCACAGACCACTTGCCATCCCACCCGTGTTAGACATTATGGATGATGTTTACTTAGAATCCAGTTTGAACCCAGACTCTCTACCTCCTGCTCCGGCCAAGCCTGACAGATACTACAGAGTGCCTTATTCCCATAAATTTCTATATAAAAGTCCTGTTGCTGACCCAGAGACAATCTCCCAGGGTCCCAAAGGGGCTAAGGCTTCTATGGCTAAAAATCCTGTACCCTCTGAAAGGGATTCCAGAGCACTAGACAGATGGGGGAAAAAGGTTTACACCTCAGCCACCCTAGCTATGAGGGCAATAAATTGCCAATTTCACATGCTTAAGTATCAGCAATTTCTAATCTCTCAGTTAAAGCAAAGAATCACCACTCTCCCTCAACAGTCTGAATTGAAAGAAATGCAGGATCTGTTGCATGCAACTGAACAGGTGAGCAAACACGCCTTACAATGTGGGTTTGATTCTCTGGAGGCCTCCTGCAGAGCAGCTGTCACTGGGTGTGTTATACGTAGGCATGTTTGGTTAAAGGAACAAACTCTGCCTGATCATGTTAAATTAAAGCTTCTAGATGCTCCCTTACAGCAGGATGTTCTTTTTGGAGTTAAAGCAGAAGAAGTCTTAAAGAAAATGGAGGATAAGGCAAAATCTATGCAGACAGTCAAAGATTTCCTACAGGTACAGCCCCCTCGCTTCAGCAGAAATTGGCCAACAAAAAATTGGTCCTTTCCAGCTACTGACAGACCACAGAGGGGTAAATACAGACGTCCAAGAGGCAGAGGACAACCACAAGCCCAGTACAAACCTCGACAATGGGGCACTGCAACACAGAAGGGAGGAGAAGACAGGTCCCAACCTACCAGAAGGCAAACTCAATGACTTGCACCTCATCTGGCCAAGCAACACTCTCTTGGCAGCCCCCTTGGGAGGAAAACTCACACTTTTTTCAGACAATTAGCACATTGTCACAAAGGACAAATGGGTCCTAGACATAATTTTACGAGGATACACATTCCACTTTCACACCTTGCCAATGAAAAGAGGAATGCCAAACCTGCCACAAAATCAATGGGCAGTGGCACAAAAACAAATTACAGCTCTCATGGGCATGAGAGCCATTCAACTGGTACCTACTCGAGAGCAAGGCCAAGGATTTTACTCAAGATTCTTTCTAGTTCCCAGAAAGGACGATGCCTGGAGACCAATTCTGGACCTTTCAATTCTAAACACCTTCTTACAAGTACCCAAATTCAAGATGCTAACACTACAGCAGCTACTTTCCATGTTGGGCAAGAAAGCATGGCTAGTAACGTTGGACCTCAAGGAGGCATACCTGCATGTCCCTATCAGACAAAGTTGCAGAAGATACCTCCATTTCATTGCAGGTTCAACCCATTACCAATTCTCTGCATTGCCCTTTGGCTTATCTACTGCACCCAGGGTCTTCACAAAATGCCTGGCATCAGTAATTCCATACTGCAGACAAAGAGGAATTCAAATATACCCATACCTGGACGACTGCCTCATCCAAGCAGAAAGCAAGGACATCCTCTTACAACATCTGGCTTTTGTAAAGCATCTTCTAAGTTGCCTGGGGTACACAGTAAACGAAAAGAAATCAAAACTAGTACCCTCAAAAAATATGACATTCCTGGGTGCCAGCTTGAATACAACGGCCCAGAAGGCTTATCTGACGCCAGACAAACAACTACAACTGACTCAATATTTCAAAACAATGGCAACAAAGACCCAACTACCTGCAAGAAAAATTCTGCAGGCCTTGGGCTTCATGGCATCTTGCATACTACTAATACCATTTGCAAAGCTGCATATGAGGAAATTACAGTGGTACCTAAAAAGCATATGGTCTCAACACAGCCACAGCTTGGACACAATGATATCTCTCATTCCCTGCCTACAACAGGAGTTTCTATGGTGGTCACAGGCATGTCACCTCAACAAGGGTCAGCCTTTCACCTTGCCCCCAGCCAGGCAAACTATGACAACAGATGCATCGGACTACGCCTGGGGGGCACACATGGCAGGACAGTGCGTTCAAGGCATATGGACTGCAGATCAAAGGAATCTGCACATCAATCAAAAAGAGATGCTAGCTGTACAGAATGCTCTTGACAGCCTTGAAGAATCTATTTCATCCAGGACAACTTACAATAAGGACAGACAACACCACAGTAATGTGGTACATAAACAAACAAGGGGGTACACACTCCTACCCTCAATGCAGGCAAGCAATGACCTTGTGGAACACAGCTCTGGCTTACCAAGTTCAGTTACAAGCTCAATTCCTGCCAGGAAAAAAGAACACATTGGCAGACGACCTCAGCAGAAACATCATGGATCCCCACGAGTGGAAACTGGATCCACAAGTATTTGCAATGATAACTCAAAAATGGGGCCTTCCAGACATAGACCTGTTTGCCAGTCCTCAAAACTATCAACTAACAAAATTTTGTACAAGAACACTGCACCACCAAGCTTGGAAAGTGGACACACTCTCATTCAATTGGAAAAACCTGACAGTATATGCCTTCCCACCATTGCCTCTCCTCACAAAGGTGCTTTTGAAAGTCAGAAAGGAGAGACCACGACTGATAATCATAGCCCCAGACTGGCCACGCCAGCACTGGTACCCACTTTTGAGGAATATGGCCCAGGGCCCACCTTGGATTTTACCACAAATTGCCCATTTGCTCACACAGCAAAACATTCAGATTCTTCACAGCCAGCTCAAAACCTTAAATCTGGCTACATGGCAAATCACCTAAGCATCCAGCCAGCTCCTCTTTCCCAAGCAGTTATGGATGTTATTCTGGAAGCTAGGAGGCCCAGCACCAGGAAGGCCTATTCGGACAAATGGAAAAGGTTTTGTGCCTGGAACCAAGCTAAAGACCAAGACACACTTCAGCCTCACATGCCTCAGATTCTACAGTACTTAACTGAGATGTTGCACAAAGGACTTTCTTTTTCTTCCATTAAAATCCATGCATCAGCTATTTCAGCCCACACTACAACACGGATCCACCCTTATTTTCGCATCCACTTCTAAGACAGTTCCTCAGAAGGGCAAAAAATATTAGACCCCCCAGGAGAGCACCTACACCAACATGGGACCTCAATTTTGTTCTGGAAAAACTTACGCTACCTCCCTTTGAACCAGCTTTCTCTGCAGATCTACAGTTTCTATCATGGAAGACTGCCCTGCTGCTAGCAATAACTTCAGCTAGAAGAGTCTCAGAGCTGCAGGCACTAATGGCAGTGGAACCTTTCCTCATTTTCCATCAAGACAGAGTTTCTCTACGAACTAATCCTTCCTTCATGCCTAAGGTGGTTTCCAGTGTGGCTTTAAATCAAACCATCCACCTACCCACCTTCTTCCCAAATCTACAGAACAAAGGAGAAAGACTCCTGCATTCCTTGGACATTCACAGGCAACTTCGTTACTACTTGGATACAACTAAGGTTTTCAGAAAATCTGACCAGCTCTTTGTATCCTATGCTACAGCTTCACAAGGGAAGGCTATATCAAAACAAACCATTTCCAAATGGATAGGACATCGCATTCGTTTTTGCTATACCCATCATGGAAAACCAGTTCCTGCTACCATTAGGCCCCACTCTACCAGGGCAACAGCTACATCTACAGCCTTCCTCAGGGGGGTTCCAACCAAGGAGATTTTGGAAGCTGCAACTTGGAGTTCAGTACACACCTTTACCAAACACTATCACTTACCACTACTCTAAGACTAGAGCTGGCTTTGCCACTGCAGTTCTGCAGGGCCTTCTAGCCTCCAATAACCCTCTATGATTCCTCCACCCATCCTTAGCTTTGGGATTCAACCCAAGTGTGATGACTGCAGCAGGGTAACACGATGAACATAGTACAGTTTTGTACCTACCATAAATGTAGATGTTCGATGTTACACACCCTGTTGCAGTCAAGGTTACCCTTCCTCCATCCCCTCTGAACTAACTGGCTAAAATCTCTACAATATCTTCCTGATGTATTTGCTTATAGCTAGAGGGATTTTGTGTTTTTGCAAAATTTACTCAATTTGGTAATAATTACTGACCACCTTTTTGGGGGCACCTGACATCTGGGGCAAGAAAAACTGAAGAAAACGGCATTGGTTGCAATATATATACCCCTGACGCACTGACGTCAGGGAAGAAGCGACAACAACCGATGCTGGACCAAGACTTTGGAATTCCGGCCTACTGCGGGACCGCCTGACGACAGGATAACCCAAGTGTGATGACTGCAGCAGGGTGTACACTCGAACATCTACATTTATGGTAGGTACAAAACTGTACTTTATGTGGTACATAAACAAGTAGGGGGGAACCCACTCATACCCTCTCTGCAGACTAGCCATGGCTCTGTGGAACACAGCCTTGAGCTACCAAGTGCACCTACAGGCTCAGTTCCTGCCAGGAAAGCTAAATACACTGGAAGACGAACTAAGCAAAAATTTCATGGACCCACACGAGTGGAAACTGGAACCAAAGATATTCAACATGTTGAGAAACAAATGGGGGAGCCCAGAGATAGACCTGTTTACCTCCCCCCAGAACTACCAGTTGGACAAATTCTGCACAAGGACTCCCCACAAACAAGCTTGGAAAGTGGATGCCCTGTCCTTCACCTGGAAAAACCTATCAGTTTATGCCTTTCCTCCTCTGCCTCTCCTCTCCAAGGTACTACTAAAAATCAAACAGGACAAACCAAGGATGATACTGATTGCAGCAGACTTGCCATGCCAACACTGGTACCCCTTTTGCACAGGGTGTCATTGCTGGCACCATGGCACCTGCCTTGCTGTCCCAGCAGGAGGGACAGATTCTGCACCCTCAGCTTCAAACCCTGAACCTGGCAGCCTGGCTAATTACCTGATCTCTCCGTTACCATCCCTCAGTAAGCAAGTGTTGGATGTCATTCTGGAGACAAGGAGGGCCTAGTACTAGAAAATCTTATGCTGAAAAATGGAAAATATTCTGTTCCTGGAACCAAACTCAGAGGATGGGCACAGCAGCGCTCAATTTACCTCAGATTCTTCAATACTTAACTGAGATGCTTCACAAGGGCCTTTCCTTTTCCTCCATCAAAATTCATGCCTCAGCCATTTCAGCTCATTACAACACAGAACCACCCCTCTTCTCTCTTCCACTGCTGAAGCAGTTTCTCAGAGGGGCCAAAAACTTAAGACCACCCAGGAGAGCCCCTAATCCAGCCTGGGACCGTAACTTTGTATTGGAAAAACTCACTCTACCTCCTTTTGAGCCAGCTCCAAATGCTGAGTTGAAATTACTTTCTTGGAAAACAGCCTTCCTTTTGGCCATCACTTCAGCAAGAAGGATGTCTGAATTACAGACCCTTATGGCAGTGGAGCCTTTCATCATCTTTCATGTGGACAGGGTGTTCCTCAGGACCAATCCCTCCTTCATGCCCAAGGTGGTATCCAGTGTGGCTCTTAATCAGTCCATTCATTTGCCAACCTTCTTTTCTAATCCACAGAACAAAGGGGAATGGATACTGCACTCCGTAGATGTGCTCAGACAAGTTAGATTTTACTTGGACATGACTAAACCTGTCAGGAAATCTGAACAGCTGCCGGCTGCATTTGCTGCAGTGGAAGAGGGGAAGGCCATTTCAAAGCAAACCATTTCTAAATGTATAGGCCATTGCATTCATTTCTGCTGTAAGCACCATGGAAAACCTACCCCACAAGGGGATAAGACCACATTCAACTAGGGCTGCATCTACCTCTACAGCCTTCCTCAGAGGTGTCCCTACCATGGACATCCTAGAAGCTGCTACCTGGAGTTCTGTACATACTTTACCATTTTCCATTTTTCTCTAAATCCAGAGCTGGCTTTGCCACTGCAGTGTTGCAGGGCCTTATAGCTGGTCCTAATGCTATCTAATTTCCTCCTCCCATCCTTAGCTTTGGGAATCTACCCAAATGTGATGACTGCAACAGTGAAACACGAAGAACATAGTACAGTTGTGTACACTTACCATAAATGTAGATGTTCGAGTGTATTCACTGTTGCAGTCCTGGTTACCCTCCCTCCAGCCCCTGACATCTTTTGGCTATACCTCTGTTCTTGTTTACTTTGCTTAAAGCTTTTTGGTGTATTTGCTTTATTGTTGGAGGTGTAACCTTGTATTTATAGTTGCTTCCCATTATGGGGGCACCTGACATCTGGGGAAAGAAAAACTGATGTAATGGCGTTGGTTGCATGCTTTATACCCCTGACTACCTGATGTCATAGAAGATGAGACAGCAACCGATGCAGGTCCCAAGACTTTGATAATCAGGCCGACTGAGGGCTACTGCAAGCAGTTAACCCAAATGTGATGACTGCAACAGTGAATACACTCGAACATCTACATTTATGGTAAGTGTACACAACTGTACTTTCTAGCTGCTCACAACTTTAATTTGTCGGCTGTTGTAAAATTTTATCTTAATAGCAATAATCAAGCCTTGTTTGGGTAAGAGACCCGATTCAAGGAGAAGTACTTGTTTCCATGCACATACTCACTCCGTTATCAGTTATTTTTTGGATACAAAAAAAATAAAAAACACACGTGTCTTTCTTCCAATGAATCATCTCTAAATTGCACAACCAAACATTTTCTTAACTCAGTCATACTTGATACAAATTGAAAAGTATTCCAAGGATAATCGTTTTTTTCTTTTTTTTTCTTTTCTGTAGTGGATATACATTTTGCCAAAAGCAAGTCTGTCTCAAAACTCACTATAAAAAATTCTTTCTTCTCAAGATGTATTATAGGTAAATGGCAGTTGTAGAAAAAATAAGGGGACTGTAAGTTCATCCCATACAATATAATTGTAATGTCCTGATGTTTTCTTGCATAAATTTTCAACAACAATCTCTGCTGACCACAGAAATTTGCAGACTTGTCTTTTCTTCACAGAAACTGCTTTAGCATACAGTACGTTTTGTTGGATGTTGTTACTCACACCGTCCCGAGAAGTGGCACAGATTCTCTCTCTTCTAATACATCACTCAGTTCTTCATCCAAATTAGCAGTTCCTTCATCTGCTTGCCCATTCTGCTGTTTGCAACCAGGATAAGACAGTAGACCACCTCTGTTCTTCATTTATCAATTTAATAAGAGCAGCATTGTCTAAGCCACCCAAATCCAAAATAGTAATTTAATTTATCTCCTTCTCCTCCGGAACAACACTACAGTCTTATAAATATTTTTCTGAAAAGGAACCCCTCCATCTATGTTTTTTGCTATGGCAGGCTGTCTTCCCTCCATCTTTTTACAGTGGTGCTCAGATGTTACCATTGAAAATGGTAGGGGAAGTTCTCCGATGCCCTGTCCAAATTTCCTCTAGTAGTATAAATATCAACTCTGGTCTCCCCAGAAAAGAGGCGACTAGCCTGGTGGGCCTAACACAGTCAGCAAAGGATAGCTAGCTAGCTAGATAGATAGATAAAAATAAATAAATACGTACTAGTCTTAAAGGTGGCCATATCTGTACTTAGACCAGGTGCGAAAGAAGCCTCTTGGCGTTTGAGGATGCCATAGGCTGGGGATGCACTGAATTAGGAACACAGCTCTCTAGCGAGTCTTGATTTATTTGCTGACATAGATTTAGATCTGTAGTGTGGATATTTTTAGAGCTGCTGCTTTTTGCAAAGAAATAAGTCAAATAGGATTAAGCCATTCCAGGCTTGAAAAGTCAGGCAAAGGTCATTTTGGAGTAGCTGGTAGGCTACCGAGTATAAAGAGGGTCATGCAAGTCTGTTGGGGTGGTTGAAGAACTTAAGGCCTTTACTTTTATTGGTCAGACATTTTTCGGACCTTTCCACTTAAGTGATATGCTTGGATATGTACATACCAAAGGGGGCACGTATTCAGTGCTGGATCTGGGGGGGGGGGGGGGGGCATGTATTCAGTGCTGGGTCTGATAAGGGAAGATTATAGTGGAAGGGTGGCTTCCTTGGATCTTGAGGATAATGCATGGGAAGCTAACTGGACCAGATAGTAGGATTTCTTGATTATGGTGGGAAATGCTGATCAAATGTAGGGAGTGTTTTTCACATCTGTACCTAGGTGTGTTACAGCGATATGTGTTTAAGAGTGCCATTTGTAATGTTGGAAGTGGAGAGTGTACCTAGGTGTGTTACAGCAATATCTGTTTAAGAGTGCCATTTGTAATGTTGGAAGTGGAGAGTGTACCTAGGTGTGTTACAATATCTGTTTAAGAGTGCCATTTGTAATGTTGGAAGTGGAGAGTGTACCTAGGTGTGTTACAGCGATATCTGTTTAAGAGTGCCATTTGTAATGTTGGAAGTGGAGAGTGTACCTAGGTGTGTTACAGCGATATCTGTTTAAGAGTGCCATTTGTAATGTTGGAAGTGGAGAGTGTACCTAGGTGTGTTACAGTGATATCTGTTTAAGAGTGCCATTTGTAATGTTGGAAGTGGAGAGTGTACCTAGGTGTGTTACAACGATATCTGTAGTGCCATTTGTAATGTTGGAAGTGGAGAGTGTACCTAGGTGTGTTACAATATCTGTTTAAGAGTGCCATTTGTAATGTTGGAAGTGGAGAGTGTACCTAGGTGTGTTACAGTGATATCTGTTTAAGAGTGCCATTTGTAATGTTGGAAGTGGAGAGTGTACCTAGGTGTGTTACAACGATATCTGTAGTGCCATTTGTAATGTTGGAAGTGGAGAGTGTACCTAGGTGTGTTACAGCGATATCTGTTTAAGAGTGCCATTTGTAATGTTGGAAGTGGAGAGTGTACCTAGGTGTGTTACAGCGATATCTGTTTAAGAGTGCCATTTGTAATGTTGGAAGTGGAGAGTGTACCTAGGTGTGTTACAGCGATATCTGTTTAAGAGTGCCATTTGTAATGTTGGAAGTGGAGAGTGTACCTAGGTGTGTTACAGCGATATCTGTTTAAGAGTGCCATTTGTAATGTTGGAAGTGGAGAGTGTACCTAGGTGTGTTACAGCGATATCTGTTTAAGAGTGCCATTTGTAATGTTGGAAGTGGAGAGTGTACCTAGGTGTGTTACAGCGATATCTGTTTAAGAGTGCCATTTGTAATGTTGGAAATGGAGAGTGTACCTAGGTGTGTTACAGCGATATCTGTTTAAGAGTGCCATTTGTAATGTTGGAAGTGGAAAGCAGCTTTTTTTTCCTGAATGCTGCCATGCAGCATGTTTTTGTATTTAACTTGAGACTGTTTTTGGTACACCAAGTATGTGCATGCTCCATCCTGTGCTGGAGCAGTTTAGTGTCCGTGGGTGAGCAGATAATAGTACCCTGCTTGCCATCATCAGCAGACATGGTCAACCACACTTCTGAGGTATTGGTGGATGTCAACAAAATAAATGCTGAAGAGGAGAGGACCCAGCACTGAAACCTCTGGTACCCCACTAGTTACAGTTTTGCATTCCGAGAGAGTATAAGCAACTTTCACAATCTGGGAATCTGTTAGATAGCCATTTTACAATCCAGTGAATGACACAGGGTTGATGTTAAGCTTATCTAATTTTTCAGTAATACCAGCATGGGGAATATTGCCTTAAACCCATGCTAGGTCAAGGTAAGCAGCTTGTACTGAGTGACTACAGTCCACAGCCTTTGTAAACCTACCAGAGAAGCTTACTAGTTTTAAGAGACTGAACTGATTAGGGTCCAGATCAGTTAAGTTAAGTAGGTGTGCATTACTGAGTTCTGCTATAACACATCAGTGATTTTGGTGTATACGGCTGTTGAAACCCATGGGCCTTTAATACCAAAGTCTGTAAAGGGGGTGACTTTACGTAGGGGAGTCACATTGCAAACCCTAAAACTGTTCTTACTGACTTGTTGCACTTTTTGTCTGTTGTAGCATAGACTAGATTCAGACCTGCTGAATCTGGTTCTGTTTGTTAACTGAGCAATAAACCATGCTATCTTTTATGTAAAGAGAGGGCCCCCTTGCACTCTTTTGGCAAGAGAGTGCAGTTAGAACTCATCTGATTGAAGGTTGCTGGCACAAGGCTCAGTTTTGGGCTTTTTATTGGTTAAATTGTTTAATTCAGTTTGCTCACTGTTGCTACATAAGCCCCAGATTTGCATAGGTTTGTGCTTGTTTTAACACAGCTCCACAGAGTTAGGCAACCAGCCACTGTTCTGCTGTATTCATCTGTTTACGAGTAGCACACCTCCATGCAACATGATGCACTACCGTGCAGTGGGGGTAACCACTGGAAGTTATAGACGCAAAAACTTCAGGAGGTAAGTTTTCCCTTACTAGCTGCCTGTGATCCAGCCGAGAAGTCCTTAAATTATGCTTAGCTGCTCAGAGAGCAACTCAGTCGCACTTTTGCCCCTTAAACAGTCCCAAAACCACCAAATCTACAGTAGTCTCATACCATTTAGAGAACTCCCACTAGTACAGACCCTTTGTACAGCACCCCATTAGTATAGACCCCGTTTACAACACCTAGTTATACCATGCCCCTCCATTTTCACTCCCCACTGTGAAAACAGGATTTAATCTAGCATTATGGATGGTCAGTTTCCCTCCATTTCTCCTACCAGCCTGATTGACATGAGTATCCTGAGATAGTATAGCAACTGCCTCATGTACACTGACAACCCTCTACTCCTAAATCACCGGAGTATAATTTGTAATAGATAGTGCTACACTAATAGTCTGGAATCCTTGCACTCTCGCACACAGAACAGTAACACTGAACAGGTTGTCAGCTCACATACTACACCTCCTACACAAACCATGCACTCAAAACATAAACCATCATATGCGGAGGTACTCACCAGAAACCTGCCTAAACACCAGAGGCCTTCCAAACACAAACATGCTACACTAATACAGCACCTACAGGACTCGATACACATAAAAACATAAGCACCTGTGTGTCACCAAATAAGCTCCAAAGGCAAAGCACATCTAAATCAAATTCTTTAGTCATATGTGACTTCATTGTGAGACACACAGATGTCCCACTCACTAGGCTGGACAAGGAGAAGGTTACGGTTAGCTGTCTATCAGGTGCCAGGATCCGTCAGATCGCACATGTACTCAAGTCTCTCAACAAGTACCATTATGACTGTGTCGTAGTTCATGTTGGTATGAATGACATGAGACATACCTCACTGGACTATATGAAGAGAGACATGGCTGAGCTCTATGAATATGTGTCCCAGGCAGGTATGTCCCTAGCCTTGAGCAGCATTAAGCCCTCACCTAGGATGATACCACAATATAAACGAAAATGATTGACTCAAACAAATGGCTTAGTTTCTGGTGTCATTCTAAGGGGATGCAGTTCCTGTCAGCCTCAGATGACATGGTTGACCGACCACTATGATTTGCCAGAGATGGTCTTCACCTGTCGCCTCTAGGCTTTCGGTTACTAAGGTACTTCCCTCCTCCATAGTGCCTTTTTTAAGCAAGTTCTCAAGAACATTTCCTACATGAAAATATCACTCACAAGTAAATTAAAGGTCAAAGGTCATGCTGATAAACAAACTGCACTGTCTGGAAGCACTGCTGTCCCTGGAAGATGTTAACATCTGTGCAGTAACAGAAACGTGGCTCAGGGCCACAGAGAGTACCCCGGCTTTGCAAGGCTACAATGCCTTCCACACTTTCAGACCTCAAAATGAAAGTGTGAGAACCAAAGGAGGAGGAGTATCTATCTTCATCAAAGGTAAATACACCTTTAGACTGGTTAGACAGGAAAACTCCAAGGAGTTACTCCAAGTTCAGCTAACTGTGGGTAGGACTCCTTCAGTGAACCAAGAATTTGGACCCACACGAGTCAATCAAATTACAACCAAACACTCTAGTCATGGGCAATTTTAACTATCCCTCCATTGACTGGGAAACTTACACGGGTACAAACATGCTCACACAAAGGTTCCTGGACTTTAACACTAATGCCCTGGAACAAATAGTATGCAACCCCATAAGGGGCTCAAATATTCTCAACCTGGTAATCACCAACATAGGTGACCGTTGCACCACCACAAGTATAGGACCCTCAGTGGTTAAATCTGACCACAAATCCGTCACATTTGAAGTAGCTATAACACCTGAACCCCTCTTAGGTGAAATCAGGCAAAAAATTTCACCAGCACTATTATACCATCCTAAGGGATGGCATAAATAATTTCCAAGCTCCTGTTCCCACAGATGGCATTGAGAACTATACTAAGGTATACCCAAATGCCCTGTACAAAACCTTATACAAATATATTAACAGAGCTGTACCTGATAGAATCAAAACAAGATCCTCAAGAAAAAACAAGCCTCCCTGGTGGCCATATAGCATTGTTAGTTATACAACAAGAGGAAGAAGCTACTGTCTAAGAATAAAAAAGAGAGGTCCCAGCACCCTCTGCTTGAACAAACAAATAAGACAACTTGTAAAATCCTCTAAGGGCAGCTTCGAAAAATATTTAGCAACCATAGCCAGGGTTAACCACAAGGCATTCTTCAGCTCTATCTGTAACCTAAAATATAGGACCCAGACGTGTGCTGAACTAGCTGTGGATGGCATCACACACACTGATTCTGTGAAAATAGCTAACCTATTAGCTGAAAGGTTTGGCAAAAATGTAACCCTCCTGTCCCTTCCAAACATTACACAGAGTATTCCTTCTACATCTCCTCCACCTTGCATCACCAAAGAGCAAGTCATTAATGCTCTCGCCAAGGCCAAAAACACAGCCTCCATCAGACTGGATGGCACCCCAGGTTGCATTTTAAATGGACTAAAACATGAGTTAGCAACTCCATTAGGTACTCTGTTCGACCACAGCCTCTGTACTGGTTTTGTCCCTGCTGAATGGAAAACAGCAACTGTCATCCCCTTTCATAAAGGGGGTACAGCAACAGACCCTGGGAACTACAGACCCATCAGCTTAATCAGCTTATCTATAAGACCATGGAACGAATCATCATGGACCTTATAAATAAGAATATAGGTGATCTCCAAACCCTTGACGTGACTCAGTTTGGTTTTGTCAAAGGCAGGTCTTGCCTGTCAGACGTGGTTGGACTTCTTCAAAAATGTCACCAAAGCCATAGACGAAGGCAAATCTGCTCATAAAGCCTAACTTGGCATAGCCAGGGCCTTTGACATAATGTAAACTCTCTCCGTTGAATATCAACCCTTGCATCATCAGGTGGGTTGCTAACTGGCTCACCAACAGATCACACTCAAAGTTGGGGAGTTTACCTCAACAAGCAGAATTGTTACCAGTGGGATTCCACAGGGGTAAGTGCTGGACCCCCTGTTCTTTAAATCTACTTTTCAGAAGTTCAGGCCAAAACAGAGGGGCTGTGGCTGACTAAGTTTGCTGATGACTGCAGATTAGGTGCAATCATTGAATCCCCAAATGATATCAATATACTTCAGGAGGGATTTATACAAACCAATGATTGGTGGTAAAGTCATGGACTCAAACTCATTGCTAAAAAATGCATTACCATCCCCTTCGGTAAAAATTATATCCCTGCAGACTATCATGTAAATAATAATAACCTAAGTAACAACTCAGATGTTCATCGTGTTTCACTGTTGCAGTCATGACTGTAGGGTTCTCCCCTGCCGGCAGGCTGCCCTCAGTCGGCCAGAATCCCAAAGACTGGGTCCGGCATCGGCTGTTCAGCCATGCTCCCTGACGTCAGAGTGCCTGGAGTATAAAGCTGACAGCCGACGCCATCTTCTCCAGTCTTTCTTGCCGTGCGGTGATAGCGGTTTGCAAGTGCCGGTTGGTTGACTCCTGACAGATTTTCCTATATACTTCGGTCCGAAGATTTTCTTCTCCACTCAAAGCTAAGTACCCCATTGGGGAAACTTTTTTCTTGCTCCACTCCGATGTCAGAAAAAGTTAATAATTGTATTTCATGTGGGAAGCAAATACCTCATAAGGATTTTCATTCTTACTGTATTCCTTGCTTAGGCCCTGACCACGAAGTATCTAGTTGTTGGTTTTGTGCTAATTTCAATCAACGTACAATTAAGCGAAGGTACGATTTTGCTTTTCATTACTTCGGTAGGCGCTTTAACTACAAAATGTCGTCGGATCCGATTCCAGCTACCGGAGTTCACAAACGTCGCAAGGATAAAGACAGGCCTCCGAGGTCCAAATCTGATGATAGTGCACATGCGGAGCCAGCTTCAGGTTCGGCCGTCGTCAGTGAGGTGCTTTTGCAGCCCCTGTCGTTGGCCATTTCAGAACCGACGGCCGAAACGGACTCTCATGAGGAGCCAACCAGGCCTTTAAATATCTCTGTTGCAGGACCTTCGGACAATGCTCCTTCGGATGGGTCCAGAGCCGCTGCGCAGGTACCGGCTTCCAAAGGGGTTTTCAGGCCTACTCAAGGCAAAGACTCCTTCTAAATCAAAGACTTCAACATGGGCCTCTTTTGAACCGGCTCCCAAGTCACAGAAACAGTTACTCAAGATGGCGGAGGATTTACTTACTATGATTAGGGGTTCTCATCCCCCTCCAGACAAAAGGCCAAGGCAGTATATTTCTTATGATTCCTCTGATCAGGCTTCTGTTTCTTCAGTTTCTTCTTCTGACCAGGAATATTCTTTCCCTCCTTATGAGGATTCTGATGCGGAAGAATCCATTCCTTCAGCTTTTCCCCCTGAGGATTTCTCTTTTGGGGAAACTTTGCATGAAATGAGGGAACATTTTCACTGGGAGGGACAGGAGTATTCGGAATCCAAGAAAAGGCTGAGGGATTTTCTTCTTCTTCCCCAGCATAGACCCCTGGCTATTCTTCCTGTTTTGGATATTGTGGATGATGCCTTTTCGGAGGCTAACTTAACCCCTGACTCCTTTCCTCCTGCTCCTGTTAAGCCTGATAGATATTACAGGGTTCCTGATTCCCATCAGTTTTTATACAAGAACCCTACTGCTGACCCTGAAACCATTTCTCAGGGCCCTAAGGGAGTTAAGGCCGCTTCTGCCAAAAATCACATTCCTACTGAAAAGGATTCTCGAGCCTTGGACAGATGGGGAAAAAAGGTGTACACTTCTGCTACTTTGTCCATTAGGGCTTTAAACTGTCAGTTTCATATGCTTAAATACCAGCAATTTCTCTTGTCTGTCTTGAAACAAAAATTTACTTCCATTTCTGCCTGTGCAGATGATAAAGAATTACATGATTTATTGCATGCCACTGAACAGGTTGGGAAGCATGTTTTACACTGTGGATTTGATGCCTTGGAGGCTTCTTGTAGGGCTGCGGCCTCTGGCTCAGTCATTAGAAGACATGCATGGCTAAAGGAACAAAATCTACCTGAACAAGTAAAAGCAAAATTATTGGATGCTCCTGTTCAGCATAATGTTTTGTTTGAGTCTAAAGCTGAAGAGGTGATTAAAAAGATGGAGGATAAGGCGAAATCCATGCAAACAGTTAAGGATTTCTTACAAGTACAGCCACCTAGATTTAGCAGGAATTGGCCTTCAAAGAATTGGTCCTTTCCCTCTTCAGACAGGCCTCTGAGGGGTAGATATAGATGCTCCAGAGGGAGGCCTGAAACACAAGCTGCTTACAGACCAAGACAATGGACTGCTTCCACCCCTAGGGGAGGAGAGGACAGGTCACAATCTCAAAGGAAACAAACTCAATGACTCCCTCTGTTGGGCTATAGGAATGTCTTACCTGGAAGCCCCTCTCGGAGGAAAACTCTCTCTTTTTTATAAAAATTGGACTCAAATAACCCAAGACAAATGGGTGTTGGATGTGATTTTAAGAGGTTACAAATTCCATTTTCATACCCTGCCAAGGTCAAGCGGATGGCCAGACCTACCAAAACATCAATGGAAGGAGGCCTTAAACCAGGTGGAAGCTCTTTTGGCTATGAATTCCATAGAACTGGTTCCGCTTTCAGAGATGGGAAAAGGTTTTTACTCAAGGCTCTTTCTAGTCCCAAGGAAACAAAACTCATGGAGACCCATCTGTCGGTCTTGAACACCTTTCTAGAGATTCCAAAATTCAAGATGCTTACTCTACAGCAACTACTTCCAATGCTGTCCTAAGATGCATGGATGGTAACTTTGGATTTAAAGGTGGCTTATCTGCACATTCCCATCAGACAGGATCGCAGAAAATACCTCAGGTTCAAGGCCAGATCGAGGCACCTTCAATTCTCTGCGCTGCCCTTTGGATTGTCTACTGCGCCCAGGGTCTTCACCAAATGCCTGGCTCCAGTAGTAGCTTACTGCAGACTCAAGGGAATTCAAATTTACCCTTATCTGGACGATTGTCTAATTCAGGCAGACAGCAAGGATGTCTTACTCCAGCATCTAGAATTTGTACAGAATCTTCTCAAATTCCTGGGATTCTCTGTAAACATAAAAAAGTCAAATTTGACACCATCACAACGGATAACCTTTTTGGGTGCACTTCTAAACACTACAACCCAGATGGCATTCCTGACATCCGAAAGGCAATTACAGCTGGCTTCAACTTTCAAAACCTTGGCAACTCTAACTCAACTATCTGCAAGGAAATTCCTGCAGGCTTTGGGTTACATGGCCTCCTGCATCCTTCTCGTCCCATGTGCAAGACTACACATAAGGAAAATACAGTGGTACCTAAAAAGTGTATGGTCTCAACATTGCCACAGTTTAGACATACTGATCTCCGTCCTTCCTTGCCTTCAAAAGGAATTTCTTTGGTGGTCCAGGGCTTGTGCACTGAACAGAGGGAAACCCTTTCATCTGCCTCCTGCCACTCAGATTCTAACCACGGACGCCTCGGATTATGCTTGGGGAGCCCATTTTCAGGGCAATTGTCTGCAGGACCTTTGGACAAAGGATCAAAAGCACCTGCATATCAATTTAAAGGAAATGTTAGCTGTCCAGAAAGCTTTGTTGGCCTTCAGGAATCTTTTACAACCAGGACAACTACTAATACGGACAGACGACACCACAGTCATGTGGTACATAAACAAGCAAGGGGGATCTCATTCCTACCCTCTATGCAGACTAGCCATGGATTTATGGGACACAGCTCTAGCTTGCAGTCTGGATCTTCAAGCTCAGTTTCTACCAGGGGAAACAAAATCTCCTGGCAGACAGTCTGAGCAGAAACTTTTCAGATCCACACGAGTGGATGCTGGACACCAAAATATTCAGGATGTCCTCACATAGTCCTCTTTGCATCCCATCTCAATCATCAACTACCGATTTTTTGCACCAGGACTTTCCACAGAGACGCTTGGAAAGTGGATGCTCTGTCATTCAGTTGGAGGAACCTCTCGGGATATGCCTTTCCACCACTTCCTCTTCTTCCACGGGTTTTATTGAAGATAACACAGGACAAGCCCAGGATGATAATCTCGATGGCTCCAAATTGGCCTCGGCAGTTTTGGCATCCAACTCTAAAAAACCTATGCCTGGAGCCCCCTTGGGTTTTGCCTCAGTCTCTGAACCTTCTGTCCCAACACCAGGGTCAGGTTCTACACTCTCATGTCAGAACTCTCAGCCTGGCAGCCTGGTTAATCCAGGGCCTTTGATTTCTCTACCTAAGCAGGTTATGGATGTCATTTCAGAAGCCAGACGTCCTAGCACTAGACAATCTTATGCAGGAAAATGGAAAATATTTTGTTCCTGGATGCAGGCTCAGGATTCTGATCCTCTTCTTCCTAACATTACTTTAATTTTACTTTACCTGGCAGATCTCTTACATAAGGGTCTCTCTTTCTCTTCCATTAAGATACATGCTTCTGCTATTTCTGCTCATTATAATACGGACCCTCCCATCTTTTCCCACCAGCTTATGAGACAGTTTCTCAGAGGGGCTAAGAATTTAAGACCTCCTAGATCTCCTCCCATTCCTGCTTGGGATCTCAACTATGTTTTGGAAAAGCTAACCCTGCCTCCTTTTGAGCCTGCTGCCTCTTCTGACATCAAGTTTTTATCTTGGAAGACAGCTATCCTGTTAGCCCTAACCTCTGCCAGGAGAGTTTCAGAGTTGCAAGCTCTCATGGCTGTGGAACCTTATATTATTTTCCATCAAGACAGGGTGTCTTTAAGGACTAATCCTACTTTCATGCCTAAGGTGGTTTCCAAAGTGGCTTTAAATCAAACTATCCACTTGCCAACTTTTTTCCCCTCTCCTCAAAATAAAGGGGAAATGATCTTACATTCCTTGGATGTACACACACAATTACGTTTTTACCTGAATAGAACCAAGGACTTCAGGAAATCTGAACAATTGTTTGTTTCTTATGCTTCAAGTTCCCAAGGAAAAGCCATTTCTAAACAGACCATTTCTAGATAGATTGCTCATGGAATCAGATTTTGTTATTCTCACCATGGAAAGCAAATCCCAGGGAATATATGGACTCATTCCACCAGAGCTGCTGCCACTTCTGCGGCCTTCCTCAGGGGAGTTCCTACCAAGGACATTTTGGAAGCTGCAACTTGGAGTTCAGTGCATACTTTTTCTAAGCACTACAATCTACCTCTCTACTCTGTCTAGGGCAGGCTTTGCCTCTGCAGTCTTGCAGGGCCTTTTAGCCGCCCCTTCCTCTTTATAACCACCTCCCTTTCTTTCAGCTTTGGGATTCTACCCTACAGTCATGACTGCAACAGTGAAACAAGATGAACATAGTACAGTTGTGTACACCTACCATAAATGTAGATGTTCGAGTGTCTTCACTGTTGCAGTCTGGGTTTCCCTCCCTCCTGTCCCCTCTTATTTTTACCTTTGTGTTTTTCCTTTTTTCACCATTCTTATGAGGTGTATTTGCAAAGGTTATGGGACCTTTTTCATTTTGGGACTCCTGACATCTGGGGCAAGAAAAACTGGAGAAGATGGCGTCGGCTGTCAGCTTTATACTCCAGGCACTCTGATGTCAGGGAGCATGGTTGAACAGCCGACGCCGGACCCAGACTTTGGGATTCTGGCCGACCGAGGGCTGCCTGCCGGCAGGGGAGAACCCTACAGTCATGACTGCAACAGTGAAGACACTCGAACATCTACATTTATGGTAGGTGTACACAACTGTACTTTGTGAGAGACTTGGGAACACAAGTTGACTGTAGACTAAACTTTGACCAGCATGTGTCTATGGTGGTAAAGAAAGCATTCTACATTGTGCACCTCATTAGCAAACACATTGCCTCAAGAGCGAAAGAGGTCATAGCACCCCTGTACTTGACCCTCATCAGGCCAATAATTGAGTACAATGCTCCCTTTTATATGTACCTTACCAGGCACCTGCAGCAACTTGAGAGACCTCAGAAATTTTTAACCAAGAAAATTCAGGGTCTTCAGCACATGTCATACATTGACAGACTGAAGTCACTGTCACTATACTCAGTAACATACAGACTACTTAGAGGAAACTTGTGCCTGGACTACAGAGCAATCTCGGATCCAAGCCTAATGAAAATGCTGCACATTTGCAAGTCAAATGGGACAAGGGTCACCCACTCCAGTGACCTTAACCTGGCCTGCGACATAAACAGGACCTGCTGGAGAGACAGAAATGTCTCTCAGAGATTGCCCCTTCTCTGCAATAGGTTACCAGTTCACATCAAACAAAGCCCCTGTATGACCCAGTTTAAGCATAGCCTGGATGACTGTATGGGAAACCATAAATTCTTGCCAGGGATTTCATCTATGACCATGCTAGATATGGGCAGTCGTTGCTAACTACGATCTCTAGTTTAGGCAAGATCCTTTATATTAAGTTTCTGTAGTGTTATATTGGGTACACATGGCTAAGCTTATAAAGACCTTGGGGTCAATAACCCAGTAACCACCTATGAAAAATTTGAGTAGAAGCTTGGATAGTGAGTACTTGACACTGATGAGAATGTAACCTGGTATGTTGTCTGGTCCCATGGAAGTATAACTTTTATTCTTTGACAGGGATTTTAAGACTTATTCCAAAGTGATGCTATGGCAAGCTGTCTCCCCTCCATCTGCTTACCAGAGGAAATTAGATTTTCAGTATTTAAAGGGCTACTGGAGGCAGTGGTTTGGGCAGATGGGCTAAAGTTGGCACTAAATTTGTTTGCTAATATATTGGCATTGTCCTTGGGATTAGAATGTGGTATTATTCTGGATCCACTCAGTGCATCGTTTGACATTATTCCATAATTTCCTGATATGACCAAACAGATATTTGTAGTTTCCTTTTGTCTTTGTTGGAATCATATGCTAATACTTTGTTTTTATTTTCTAACAGTGCTCTAACAGTGCTCTTAAGTTCCTTGCTGATATGTTTCAATGTGGTCGATTTGCTTACAACCTTTAATGTTTTTTTGTTTTTTTTTGCTTTTGTTATACAGTTTATTATAACAAAAGAAAAGTTACAACAGAGCATTTCATTCCTGGATTTACTATTACATTTAGACTGGACAGGTAATGATTTTTCTATGCAGCTGTTTAGGTACTGGTAAAAGTTGAAGATGAATGTAGCAGCCCTCTCAGCTGGATCAATTTGAGGGGGTTGTTGGGAATTTTTCCTAGGTCTTCTACAAGCCGAAATAGGTTTGTTCTGGAAAAGT
Source organism: Protopterus annectens (assembly GCF_019279795.1). Lineage (NCBI taxonomy): Eukaryota > Metazoa > Chordata > Ceratodontiformes > Protopteridae > Protopterus > Protopterus annectens. The sequence continues at coordinate 1,285,061,182 of NC_056747.1, forward strand.
CCCTAAAGGTGATCTCATTCAGAATTTTGGTAACCAGGTATGAGGAGGTGTGGGGTTGGCTACAGGTGAGAGCTAGAACGTTAAGGACCACATTGTACAGGTGACAGCTAGAATGGCAAGGACCACATTGTACAGGTGACAGCTAGAATGTTAAGGATCACATCATACAGGTGAGCACTAGAATGGCAAGGACCACATTGTACAGGTGACAGCTAGAATGTTAAGGATCACATCATACAGGTGAGCACTAGAATGGCAAGGACCACATTGTACAGGTGACAGCTAGAACGTTAAGGACCACATTGTACAGGTAACAGCTAGAATGGTAAGGACCATGTTGTACAGGTGACAGCTAGAATGGTAAGGACCACATTGTACAGGTGACAGCTAGAATGGTAAGGACCACATTGTACAGGTGACAGCTAGAATGGTAAGGACCACATTGTACAGGTGACAGCTGGAATGGTAAGGATCACTTTGTACAGGTGGCAGCTAGAAAGTTAAGGACCGCATCAATCATACAGGTGAGTGCTAGAATGGCAAGGACCACATCAAGGATATTACTGCCTCTAGTGAATAGTTTCATAAATTTGCTGCAGTGCATTGGTATTAACATGTCTAGGAAATGCTGAGCATATACATTTTTAGAGTTGTGTCACAGTCAGTTTATGGGTAATTGATGTACCCTAGAAGGCAGATGTTTTGTGTGATCCTTGATGGTGTTGAGGTAATATTTGTGTTCTGCACAAGTCACAGATGGGGATCTATAGCTAGCAGTTAAGTAGTAGTTGGATTTGTTAAAGGTAATTTAGTTCTCTAAGAGCTTCAAATTAGAGTCATGGGTAATTTGACATCAAGTGATGGCGTATGCTTGATAAATACAGATACTTTTCCACAGTTACTGAAATGCCTGAAGGCCTGATGTGTGCTAAACTGTGGTACAGAGCGAATCCTGGCATTGCATCGAAACCAAGCATCAGTAACATCACAAATATGAATTTGTTCAAGTTGGAGGAGGTCCTCAAGTTTTGACATCTTTCTGTTTAGAGTCCTAGTGTGGAGTTTTGCCATCTTGCTATTGTCTAAATTTGAGTTTAAGTTTACTGTGTTGACATGTCCACTGGGGCAGCAAAAGCCTTAGCCAGTATGTGGAAGCTGTAATATGAGATGCTTAAACCATCTGTGATTAATCAGAAAGTCTTATTGATCATGTAATCCCAGGTTGACACATACTGGATCCATTAGAATGACACCAGTTACTTATCTAGTTGTTAAATCTAATTATATTGTCTTGGTATCTAGGCATCATTCTGTGTGAAGGCAAGCCATTACTCAAGACCATTGGTTTTAATGCCTCTAACACATACATAGTAAACTCCAGCTTATTTCTCTTCTCCATGCATGATGTTCTTCATGTTTCACTGTTGCAGTCATTACATTTGGGTAATCTGCTGGCAGGTTGCCCTCAGTCGGCCTAAAGTCTTGGGTCCTGCGTCGGTTGCTGTCCCTTCTTCCATGACATCAGGTTGTCAGGGGTACAAAATATGTAGCAGATGCCATTACATCAGTCTTTTTTGCCGTGCTGTGCCCGAAGCAGAAGCAGTTCGCAAGTGCCGGTTGACCGACTGCTGAAATTTTCGTTTTTGAGTTTCAGATCCGAAGTCTTCAACTAAAAAGCTAAGTACCCCATTGGAGAAACTTTTTCTTGCTCCTTACCGATGTCAGTAAAAGTTAATAATTGCATTACGTGTGGGAAGCAAATACCTCATAAGGATTTCCATTTGTACTGTATTCCTTGCCTAGGCCCTGACCACGATGTACCTTGCTGTCGGTTCTGTGCTTTATTTGATCAAAGCACTATCAAACGTTGGTACATTTTTGCTTCTAAATATTTTGGCTCACGCTTTAATTATCCAGAAATGTCGTCGGTTAGCAATCTGACTACCGCAATACCTAAAAAACACAAAGAAAAAGTCAGAGACAGGCCGTTGAGGTCCAAAACTGCCAACGACGCTTCTCCTAAGCCAGTCACCAGTTCACCGGTACTCAGTGAGGTGCTTTCGCAACCCTTGATACCTGCTACTTCTGATTCACAGGCCTCTACTGAGACCCATTTGGAGTCCGGTATGCCGCAAGATGCTTCAATTATGGAACCCGTGGATGTCTCTACCTTGGATGGGTCCGGAGCCGCTGTGCAGGCACCGGCTTCTAAGGGTGTTTTCAGACCTACAGATTTGTATATTAGACCGACGCCATCTTCAAAACTAAGGCCAAAATCTCAACCTATGTCTAAAATGCCGACGCCTAGGCCACATGTGTAGGCCCCTATGCCTAAAAACAAAATGGCTGAAGATTTAATTACTCTGATCAGGGGTAGCCAACCCCCCCCCCCCTTCTAAGAGGCCTTGGCAAGATATTGACTATGAATCTTCTAAACAGGATTCTATTTCTTCTGACTATTCTAATGAACAGGAATTGTCTATACCTACTTATGAGGACTCTGATGCAGAAGATTCCATTCCTTCTGCTTCTCCCCCTGAGGATTTTTCTTTTGTGGAAACTTTACATACCTTAAGGGAACATTTCTACTGGGAAAGTCAGGATTTTTCTGAATCTAAAAAGAGACTTAGTTCATAGGTTCATAGGTTGGTACTAGGCTATCAGCTTTTTTTCTGCTTTCTCAGCATAGGCCTTTGGCTATACCTCCTGTTCTAGACATTGTTGAGGATGTTTTTTCAGAATCTAGTATGGCTCCTGATTCTCTGCCTCTGGCTCCTTGTAAACCAGACAGGTACTACAGGGTTCCTGACTCCCACAAATTCCTTTTCAAAAATCCTGTTGCGGATCCTGAAACCATTTCTCAGGGTCCCAAGGGCATTAAGGCTTCTACTGCTAAAAATCCTGCCCCTTCTGATAGAGATTCCAGAGCGCTGGATAGATGGGGTAAGAAGGTTTACACTTCTGCAACCTTGGCAATCAGGGCTTTAAACTGTCAATTTCATATGCTAAAATAGCAGCATATCATGGGACTGCTTAAACAGAAAATGTTGTTGATTTCTGACTGTGTGGAAAATAAAGATTTACAGGATCTATTGCATTCAGCTGAACAAGTTGGGAAACATACTTTGCAATGTGGTTTTGATTCTTTGGAGTCCTCTTGCAGGGCTGCTGTAACTGGGTCTGTGCTAAGAAGGCATGATTGGCTCAAAGACAAACTCTGCCTGATCATGTTAAAGCAAAATTGTTGGATGCTCCTTTACAACAGGACCATCTTCTTTGGTAATAAGGCTGAAGAAGTTCTAAAAGAAGTTGTACTTCTCTGAAGTACAGGCCAACACTAAAAGACTCTGGCTAACAAAGTTTGCAGATGACTGCAAACTGGGAGCCATTATTGAATCCCCAAATGATGTGGATATTCTACAAAAAGGCCTTACAGAAACAGATGCTTGGTGCCAGAGCCATGGGCCCAAGCTTAATGCCAAGAAATGTATAGTTTCCCCTTTGGAAAAAAACATGTACCCATGAATTACCACATAGGTGGCAGGATGCTAAACATCGAAAGTGTGATGAGAGACTTAGGGACACAGGTGGACAGTGGTTTCACTTTCGATAACCACATCACCACAACAGTCAGGAAATCCTTCCATGTGGCACACCTCATCACTAAGGGCTTTTCATCCAGAAAAAAGGAGGTCATTGTCCCACTGTACTCATCCCTCATTAGACCCATTATAGAGTATAATGCCCCGTTTGGTATGTACCTCACAAGACATCTGCAATAGCTGGAAAGGCCACAGAAATACCTCACTAAAAGAATCACAAGCCTGAAGCAGATGCCATATGCTGACCGTCTAAAAAAACTCTAGCTATACTCTGTGGCATATCATGTACTCAAAGGCGATCTCTGCTTAACATACAAGGCCAGGTCAAACCCTGAGCTGTTGGATATGCTCCACTTAAAGAAATCCCAATCCCTCAGAGCCACATGCACCAGGGATCTAAACCTTGTCATCACAATGAACAAAACATGATGGAGGGATAGGTTCCTGACCCAGAGACTCCCCATACTCTGGAATAGACTGCCCATACATGTCAAGCAGAGCGCCTCATTGGCCCTCTTCCAAAGGAACCTTGATGATTGGATGGGAGATAGGAAATTCACCCTGGGGATCTTGTCAGTCGCCCTGCTAGACAGGGGCCCAGGGAAGTAAATATTGTGGGAAGAAATATCCAGGGAATTGTTATGGCTAGGCTTGCATAGGCCCTAGGGCTGATAGCCTAGTACCAACCTGTGAACCTATGAACGTATGAAAAAAGATGGAAGATAAAGCTAAATCTATGCAAACTGCAAAAGATTTCTTACAAGTGCAACCTCCAATATTTAGTAGGCACTGGCCTACTAAGAACTGGTCCTTTCCAGTTCCTTCGAGAGACACTCAAATCCGGACACTCCAAAGGCACCAGGTTTCAGTCCCAAGGGACTTTCAGAACAAAATAATGGGGTGCCTCTTCTTCCAAATCTGGAAACAACAAGACACCTCCCTATGGTAAGCAGTCTCAGTGACTTTCTTTTACACTTACGAAGCACTTACCTTTTAGCTGCCCCTTTGGGGAAAAAACTGGCTCTTCATGCAAAAAACTGGCAACTTATAACCCAGGACAAATGGGTTTTAAATATAGTATCCCAGGGATACAGATTTCATTTCAACACATTGCCAATTCCAAACGGATGGCCAGACCTGCCCCCAAATCAGTGGGCAGAGGCCCAGAAACAAGTACTTTCCCTCATGAACATGGGGGCTATTCAACTAGTACCAGAAGAGGAAAAGGGACAAGGTTTCTATTCAAGACTTTTCCTGGTACCCAGAAAAGACAAATCATGGCGTCCAATTCTGGACTTATCTACTCTAAACATCTTTCTGGACATCCCAAAATTCAAGATGCTGACTCTTCACCAGTTACTTCCTATGCTAGGCAAAGATGCCTGTTTGGCAACTCTAGATTTAAAAGAGGCTTACCTGCATATCCCAGTCAGGGAATCTTGCAGAAGATACCTCCACTTCAAAGCAGGCTACTTGCTTTACCAGTTCTCTGCACTGCCCTTTGGCTTATCTACTGCACCCAGGGTCTTTACAAAGTGCCTGGCTCCAGTAATTGCATTTTGCAGGCAAAGAAATATTCAAATATATCCATACCTGGACGATTGTCTAATTCAGGCAGAAAACAAGGACATTCTTCTAAAACATCTGGCATTTGTAAAAATGGTTCTAACTTGTCTAGGGTACACTATAAATGAAAATAAATCACAACTGGTACCCTCTCAAAAAATTACATTCCTGGGTGCAAGCTTGAATACAACTGCCCAGATGGCTTTCCTTACGCCAGAGAAGCAAATTCATTTGGTGACTTACTTCAAACAGGTGGCCTCAAAAACCCTGCTTTCTGCAAGGCAAATACTGCAAGCCTTGGGGTTCATGGCCTCCTGCATTCTTCTAATTCCATATGCAAGACTGCATATGAGGAAACTTCAGTGGTATTTAAAAAGTCTACGGAGTCAGCATTGTCACAGCCTGGAAACGATGATTCCCATCATACCTTGCCTGTGCCTAGAGTTCCTATGGTGGGCAGAGGCCTGCCACCAGAACAAGGGACTGTCATTCACACCACCCCCTGCCACCCAAACCCTAACTACAGACGCATCAGACTACGCATGGGGTGCTCATCTGGCAGGGAAGTGCATTCAGGGAAAATGGAGCCCAGATCAAATGCACTTTCACATAAATCAAAAAGAAATGCTAGCTGTACAGAATGCACTGACAGCCTTCAAGGACTACCTTCATCCAGGACAATTACTGATAAAGACAGACAACACCACAGTTATGTGGTACATAAACAAGCAGGGGGGTACACACTCCTACCCCCTTTGCAGACTAGCCATGGCATTGTGGAACACGGCCTTGAGCTATCAAGTACAACTACAAGCTCAATTCCTGCCAGGAAAGCTGAATACTCTGGCAGATGAACTAAGCAGAAATCTTATGGACCCACACAAATGGAAACTGGAACCATGGATTTTCAACATGTTGGCATACAAATGGGGGAGTCCAGACATAGATCTTTTTGCCTCACCCCAGAACTATCAGTTGGACAAATTTTGCACAAGAACTCATCACAAAAAAGCCTGGAAAGTGGATGCTCTGTCCTTCAACTGGAAAAACATATCAGTGTATGCCTTTCCCCCTCTGCCTCTGCTCTCCAAAGTTCTACTAAAAGGACAAACCAGAAATGATTTTGATTGCTCCAGACTGGCCTCGCCAACACTGGTACCCACTCCTACGCAGTGTGTCACACATTCCACCGTGGCACCTGCCTCAGACACCTTACTTACTGTCTCAGCAGAACAACCAAACTCTGCACACTCAGCTCCAAACTTTGAATCTTGCAGCATAGCTAATCACCTAAATTCACCCTTAGCATCCCTCAGCAAACCTGTGATGGATGTCATTTTGGAGTACTAGAAAATCTTATGCTGACAAATGGAAAAGATTCTGTGCCCGGAATCATTCTCAAGGGATAAGCACATAAGTGCCCAACATTCCTCAGATTTTGCAATACTTAACTGAGATGCTTCACAAGGGCCTGTCCTTTTCTTCCATAAAAAATCCATGCCGCAGCCATTTCAGCTCATTACAACACAGAACTTCCCCTCTTCTTTCATCCTCTGCTGAAGCAGTATCTCAGAGGGGCCAAAAACTTAAGACCACCCAGGAGAGCTCCAACCCCTGCCTGAGACATTAATTTTGTATTGGAGAAACTCATTCTCCCTGCTTTCAAGCCAGCCGCTACTGCAGACTTTTCTCTCCTGGAAAACAGCTTTCCTTTTAGCAGTCACTTCAGCTAGAAGGATTTCCGAGTTACAGACTCTTATGGCAGTGGAGCCTTTCATCATTTTTCATGTGGACAGGGTATCTCTCAGGACCGACCCATCCTTCATGCCTAAGGTGGTATCCAGTGTGGCTCTTAATCAGACCATTCATTTGCCAACTTTCTTTCCCAATCTATACAAGGGGGATTGGATTCTGCATTCATTGGATGTACACAGACAACTTAGATTTTACTTAAACAGGACAAAATCTCAAAGAAAATCTGAACAACTGCTGGTAGTGTTTGCTGCATGGGCAGAGGGAAAGGCAATTTCAAAAGCAAACCATTTCCAAATGGATAAGCCATTGTATTTGTTTGTGCTATAAGCACCATGGAAAAACTATCCCCCAGGGGAACAGATCCCATTCCACCAGGGCTGCATCTACTTCAACAGCCTTTCTCAGAGGTGTTCCTACCAGGGACATTCTAGAAGCTGCTACCTGGAGCTCAGTTCATACTTTCACCAAACATTACCATTTACCACTTTTCTCTAAATCCAGAGCTGGCTTTGCCACTGCTGTCCTGCAGGGCCTTATAGCTGGTCCTAATGCATTATAATTCCCTCCACCCAACCATAGCTTTGGGAATCTACCCAAATGTAATGACTGCAACAGTGAAGCACGAAGAACATATTACAGTTGTGTACACTTACCATAAATGTAGATGTTCGAGTGTATTCACTGTTGCAGTCCTGGTTACCCTCCCTCCAGCCCCCTATTTGTCTCTGGCTATACCTCTGATTTCTTTTACTATGCTTTAAAGCCCTTTTGGTGTATTTGCTTTTGGTTGGAGGTATATTTTTTTGTGTCTTTAATTTTATTTGCTCCCCATTTGTGGGGCACCTGACATCTGAGGCAAGAAAAACTGATGTAAAGGCATCGGCTGCATGTTTTGTATCCCTGACGACCTGATGTCATGGAAGAAGGGACAGCAACTGACACAGGACCCTAGACTTTGTTAATCAGGCCAACTGAGGGCAACCTGCCAGCAGATTACCCAAATGTAATGACTGCAACAGTGAATACACTCGAACATCTACAGTTATGGTAAGTGTACACAACTGTACTTTCCTCTGGGTGGAGTTCCACAGGCCGTTTAATATAGTATGCGCCTCACTAGGTTATAATCATATGTGTTTGGTTTAAGGAATCTTGGGGCTCTTCTGACATCATCAATCTTGGCAGCAGACTGGCAGTTTATCATTACTTTGGTTTGTCCAGTCTGATAATTGTGGAATCTGATTAACTATAGAGTCACCTATGGCTAAACATTCCTCTGTGTAGAAGCATAGTTAGTGGGCCTTATCAGCTTTGGCCTGCTTTCCTGGTGATTCTTGGGTAATCTGTGTGGATTTGCAATATGTGTGAGTAGAGAGGGCGTAGGTGTTTTGTGTGCTGAATGCTGCGGTATTTTACACAGGAGGCTTTGGGAAAGTTTTCTTAGGTGGTGTTTTGTGTGCTGAATGCTGCGGTATTTTACACAGGAGGCTTTGGGAAAGTTTTCTTTCATGGCCTTAGATGGAATAGTCTCATCTTGTTATTTTATCCAAAGTCAGCATTATTAAAATGAATATCCTTCCCAGATTATCATTTCAATTTAATGTACCAAATGTTAAAATTCAAATTAAACTTTTGAAAGATATCAGTGCAGTGGTGCAGTGGTTAATGTCTCTTCACAGCAAGAGGTTCTCCAGTTTGATTCACGGTTGTGGTGCCTTCTGTGTGGACTGTGTGTGGAGTCTGCATGTCCTCCCTGTGTTCGGTTGGATTTCCTCCGGGTGCTCCGGTTTCCTCCCACATTCCAAAGACATGCGTCTGGAGCATTTCTCCCCGAGCCTTCACTGAAAATACACTTTGTCTTAGTCGGACTTTCCTGGTCAACAAATATTAAATAAATAAATAGTCTATCAAAGTTTCTTTGGTCTCCAAAATCAATCATGATCAGTTCTCAAAAACTGATGCACCCTAAAAATATCAGTGGCTTAGCCCTAGCAGACGTTTAAGACTTATTATGATATCATAAACTCAGATAAGCTTATTGCAATGTAAGAATTTAATCCAACTCAAAATAAATGGAATTCTTTATGGGTGAAATTGCGGTCTAACTTTGTATGTAAGTACCATTGTAATCTCAGAGTTTTACCTGCATATAATTAAAATATTTCCAGATCTGATGGTTATGCTTGATTTAAAAGAATCAATGATGTTATTTCAACCAATTAGTCTCAATTCTAACCTAAAATTAAAAAAAGAACCTAATAACTCTTTCTAAATACAGCTTTACTTAAGGATAAAACTGTTTTCAACTTCCTCAATTACAATAAACTTTCACTTGATAACATAAGAGCCGCATTTAACCTACCAAAAAGCTATTTATCATTTTGAGACAAATAAAATAACTTGTTTCAAAGCTTTTGGATGATCCAGAAATCAGTGAATATAATATAAATGTATGGAAACAGTTATGGTCAGCATTTACCTTAAAAAAAAATCAAATGTATATAAATTAATTCGATTTATTAAACATCAAAATTCTATTGTCTATTCTAAATACTGGACTAAATTAAATCATTCAATCACACATAATCAAAAAGTCCAGTCGACCCAATCATCACTAAAATTATCTTTCAGAAAACATTTATATATACTCAATTAATGTTAATAAATAATGCTTATCTGATCTGCGATGGACTCGGTAACATTTTCCTGCATCATCTGCTCATTGTTCGGTGTGTAAATATCGAAGAGCTGACTTACTGCATGTTTTCTGGAGGTGTAAATGCTCTTATAAACTTTGGGGTTCCCTTAAAATCAGGCTAGAGAAAATGAGATGTGAGAAATTTACCTTATCCTGGGAATTTGTGCTATTGTATATAGCTTCTTCTGGTTTATCATAACTAGCTGTGCATGTACTAATTACCCTTTTCCCACTGATCAGACTCTGTGTTACTCAAAATTGGCTTGACAGAACAAAAATGTCATGGGATGGATTTAAACAAACTGCAATAAATTGTATATCAGCACACAAGTTAATGTCTAATCAAAATTAACATTCCTATTGCAAACAATACTGGGAAAATTTATATAACCACATTTTATAATCACATTTCATGCATTTTTATCTTAGAATACACAAAAGAAACTAACTGAATGAGCGAACAATAATACATTTTCACCAGATTACCCTGTATTTTAATTGAATGACATATTGTTGTTAATATTGTGTCTATTGCCTTGTCTGAAAACGTAAACAGGCATTTAGTACTTTTGTACATAGTGTTATAGATATACATATTGTATGTTCTGTTTGTTTTGTACAATTAATGGATGCAGTGAACAAGTCCATCTTTTAAAAATCTAAATAAAGATATTGGAAAAAAAAAGTTTTGTTCATGAACTCTGCATATGTTATGGGCCCTAGTGGTATCTTGTAACTGATGTGGTATTATGGGCGTATGATACTTACCAATAGTAGACTGGTACAAAATATTTACTTTAATGTTTCTTCCATATTTATATCTCTTGCAGGTTGTAAAATCAGTTGGTAGAAGCAATGAACAGTTGGCAAGCATAAGACAGTTGCTACACTGCCTTAGAACACCTGATGTGATCAGACTGACTACAGATTGAGTGAAAGTGTGCTGTTGAGCTAAGCTGCGAAAAGATAGAGTAGTGTGAGATAAGATCATGAAAAATTTGAAGAAAATTTATCTAAGGATATTAAGCACAACAGGAAACCATTTTATAGACACGCAAAATGTGGAAGGAGTAAAAACATGCAAATTGATTAACTGTATGTAGATTTAAAAAATGTATTACCAGACACAACAGAATGTAAATTTATTTACAAAATCCTATGCAGAGCAGTTTGATTGCATAAAGGGGGTGATAAATTCTTGTAGTGACATCCAGGTAACCTGAAATACTTAAATAAAATTAGGTTATATGCTGAAAAAGAACTATGCAAACTGGATCCCAACAAAGCACAGGGAGGAGATGGAGTTAGTAATAATGACCTGAGAATGTCTTAGCAAGAACTTACAGTACCATTATGTCTGTCATTTACTAGGTCATATAAATGAGAGATTCCTATAGAGATATGCACTTATTAAACCTGTCTTTAAGGGAAAAGGGAGTAGGACAAACCCAGAGTCACACAGACCCTTAAGTCTACTTTCATGTTGTGGAAAAATAATGGAGAAGGTAATACTGGATAAGTTATTGTCAGAATTGGATAGGTTGGAACTCAAAACCATATATCAACATGCACATGTTGAAAACTGATTTATTACCACTGGTAACTTGGTGTTCTATGACATTATGAATGACAAATTGTATTGTGATGTAATTTATATTGATTTAACTTCAGCATTAGACAGGGTCATACACAAAACACTGATCGGTAAATTAGAACAACACGGTATTGATGTACTCTTGATAAGATGGATAGCTGTATGACTTACAAATAGGACATGGCAAGTATCATACAGCAGTTAGACAGGTGAAAGTATCAGTTACAGTCAGGGTGTCCCACAGGGCTCTGTCCTAGGCCCATACCTGTTTAGACTGTATCTTTCAGATCTTTTTCATCTGAGGTGGTCTACAGTCTGTATGCAAATGACCTGGAATTGGATAAACTGATTACATGTGTTACAGATAAATCGGCAAAAAAAATGACTAAATTGACCATTTTGACACAGGAGAATAATATACTGATAAATACATTAAAAATGTAGTATATGAGATGTAGGACACATAAATTGAAAGGTGAATATTTAATACAGCACACAGTGATTGAAACTGTAGACTCATTTAAGGACCTGCGTATATGAGATGATTAGAAAAACTCAAAGCTGAATCTAATCAGCCTTTTGGTTAATGTCATTTATAGAACTGTAGGTTGTATAAAAAAATGTATAAAGTCTATGAAGTCAGAAATGATGAAGTCATCGTTTGTTAGTGAAATATGACCCAAACTTGAGTATGGAATAACAGTATGGAAACCTTATGAGAAAACCGTCATGACTAAGTAAGAAAGTTACAGTGGAAATAAACCAAGGCCGTCCATGGATGTGAACATTTAAGTTATTATGAAAGGCTAAAATATCTGAACTTGTACAGTGTATCAGATAGATATTTAAGAGGAGATCTTAATACAGGTAAATAGGGCATCTAGAGACAACTACCTCTGGGAATGTTGGGGGTTATCGAAAAATGTTAGAGAATCAGACAACCTATGTAGAAGATTCTATAGGAATGAGTGTACTAATTGGTTCTCTGACAGAGCAGCTGATGCTTGGAACAGACTACCAAATTACATTAAAGCAAGTACTAGTTTAGATATTTTTAAGCACCACCTGGGCACTTATTATAGAAACAACTGTTTTGGTATATTGGCAGACTAGAAGGGCATTAATGCCAGTACATGAAATATTTGTATGTATGTATGTATATGCAGGACTGGTTAAAGTACTCAGGGTTTGGAGAGAGACTACTGCTGGAGACCCTGAAAGTTTATGGGTGAAGTGTTTAGGATAATACCCTGGCAATGGGATAGATGTTAACTAACATAGTAGCACATAGTGAAAAGATGTAATTAGGCCATATCATACAAACTACTTACAATTTGATTTGCAGAGTTACAATTCCTAACACTGTACAGGTCACTCGTACACACTGTAGAACAGTCACTATGTACTGTACATTGCAGGCTTAGTTTATACCACACAATGAAGAAGTAACACTTACACTTAGCTACTGATAGCATAGAGCTAAATTTTAGGGTCACCGGTGCTGGGCACTGAACATAACAGCTAGGCTCATTTACTTCAGAAAAGCCACCATTCCTTCAACAGAACTGCTAGATTTATACAACTAATTTGATAGCGTTATGAGCATTTGCACTATACAGGGTATTTGCGCACACCGCAGAGCAGTCGCTCAGTACCGGCTGCAATAACTATTACCTGTGAAAGTGAAGCAGCCACTAAGCTGCAACACTAAACACGACAGTAGTGCATCCAGTACAGCAGTTTTTAGGCAGTGGTCCCTAAATAATATACCAACTAAGACAGTACAGTGGCCACTGGAAACTGGAGACAGTAACTACAGCCTGTAAAAGCATAGCAGTCACTAGGCAGTAACACAGAAAGTACCCACCAGGGCAATTTCTAAGTACTTTTCCCTTATCATGCAGTCAACTAAGAGACAACACTGGGTACACTAGCAAGATTAAAGCTAAATTTCAGTTTAAACCCTGCACTGGGTTACGCATACAGTAAGACTAGAAGGGTTTACACACTGCAAAAAGTACGAGAGAAAGTAAGCAAGGTTAGCCAGAATGAGAAACAGCAGGGATTTCTTCTGTTGGCCACTAGCAGGGCCACTACTAGTAATGGCCTCATCGCAGCTTTGTGCAGCTAGGAATCAGTGTCGCTTTGTTCCTTCTCACACTAAGAGCAAAATGGCAGCACTAATCCTTAGCTGGTTCCTGGGAAGCCATTGCAGGCTCTTTGATTATCAACAGTCTCATCCAAGATTTTGAAACAGTCTTTAGGCTTGGTGTAGGCCTTTCTTCTAGATATACTGGGCAACATAGCAGAGCACCGAGCTGCACAAAGTTCCAAAATTCAAATTGAAAAGGTTCCCACCAAAGCAGCAACCAGACCAATCAGGAAAGTCCCCCCATACTGCCCAGTCATAGACATCTAGGAATCAGCATCCCTCTTGTCCATCTCTTACCAAGAGCAAAGCAGTAGCACTATGCCTACGCTGGCTCATAAGAAGCAGTTTTCAGGCTGTCCAGTGATTGGTGGTCTCTAGGAAAACTAAGAAACAATGCCCCCTCTATTCCTTCACACCTGGAGCTAAACAGAAACAGTAATCCAAGGCTGATTGTTGAGAGACAGCTGTCGTTCTCTCCAACAATTGACAGTCTCACCTCACATGTTGCAGATTTTAGAAGTAAACTGGAAAAAGGTTGGAAAATATGAAACAGACAGTGACCCAAGTTTTATGATCTTCTAGTGCCTACCAGTATGTGCTGAGATGGGGAAGAGCTTCTAAAGTCAAATTTACATTAGATCCAGGCAACTCAAGAGCCACTGGGGTGTAAGGTACAATGGAAGCAAGGTGGGTGGGAAAAATTAAAAATTGTTGCAGAATATGGACAGCTTCCAAAACTTATATTTTTCTGTTGTGCTTAATTTAAATTAAAATGCTACATCTCAGCTCCTCCCACAAATCGGCTACATGAAATCCTTCTGCAGACAAGAATTTACCACAGTTGTTTGTTTACTGACGCTAACCAAGAAATTTTTAACCTCCAAGAAAAAAAAAACAACTTTAGAATAAAACAACAACCTTAAAGTAAGACGCACTTCAGTAAAACATGAGCAAAAGGCAAGAAATGGACATACTCTCGAGTGGAAAGGGTCTGCATGCACATGACGTGCATTAATTGAGTTCTAGCGGTTTCAGAGTTCAAGTGCAAGTCTGTGGCAGTTCAGCCCATTTGAAACTTCCAGAGACATTACTCTGGTTAAAGAGCTCAGCTGACCAGTTTCTGACCGTTTGTTTGCCTTGGAAGAACCCCTCTACTTGGGATATGAATGCTACAACTGACTACATGCCTCAGCTTCTTCAGTGCCTGCTGTTACAGCAGCTGTAAATGTCTAGTTTTGAAAAATGCTGTTCTCAGTGACCATCAGTTTTTTTTCGGCAAGATCTCAAGGCTTCAGGCCCTACTTTGGCCATATTTTGTCTTTTTCAGCAGTAAAGAATCCCAATCAACCCTCGTCTCTTGCTGAAACTGATGCCAGAGTTGTCCTTAAACTGCTCCTTTCATTTTCTTAATTTGTTCTGAAAATTCGAAAACAAAAGGTCTTTTACACTCTGGATGTGAAGGGTGCATGAGTTGTCTTCATTACTCCTGGGAGATGAAGGTGTTTCAGTTGTTAAGCAAGATGTGTGGCAGTTTACCTTGCATTAAACGGTAGTTCTGTCAATGTTGGCTGCACCTGAAGCATGCCTGGTCCATGAGCTTGCTTCACAAATGTCACTCTTGTCTGTGCACTGACTGCCTGGCATTACGACATGCAATATAATTAAAGGAATAACTTTTCCTTTGGTGCCTTGATGTTCCAAGATGTGCCCATATGGGCTTTCTCCTTCTCTACCTCTGTCATCCAGTTACGGTTGTTTTCTACTGTTTGTGATTCTTAGAAGTGTGTAATTACTTCAGGACAGCTCCTGTTGTCAAGTAATAGTGTCGGATGATCTGTTATACGGCCTTATTTTTTTGTCCTTCCATCATCTCCTTGTTTGAATGGCCTCTTTATTCAGTAGCTGCTGATGGCTTTTCCTATAAGCCAGGAATTTATGCATGTTTTATCTGAACTTTGTACATTGTACATTTTTTCCTGTCTTCCAGGTTGTGCTTTCTCAGTGAATTGCTGGAAATGAGTGGAGCTGTCTCTGTCCATTTTGTCATAGCCTTCGGTGTGGTAGTGTGTAATGCATTGCTACCAGATCTTGCACTGGTGGTAGACGTGTGCAACTCACAACTCTCCACTGCAGAATGCTCCCACAACAAGCCCGTTTGGTATTAGACTGCCCTTATCCATCCCATGGTCAGTAGTTCTTTCTATATAACCCCTAATGAAAATAACTAGGCTCATACCATAGATAATTTGAGGGGACCATGCATGGGATAAAGCATTTAGGAGCTGCCTCTGTCATTAGTAGTACAGGGGGCAGTCCTGGGGTAAATTTTCTGTTTTCCATCCGTAGATCCAAGTTGCATTTGAATATGGACAGAGAATGTTGTAGACCGGGGTATCCTCATTGAGGTATACCTTTCCCTTCAAACCGTTCAGTTAGTGTTGCAGAAGAGGTTTAGATCCCTAGTGTGAGTAATTCTGATGCCATTTGAGTTGCTGATATACAGTAAATCTGTCAGTACTGGGAGGAACGATGCCTTGTATGCCAGACACTGGTCACCTGTTAGCAGTCTGTAGGATACCGACTCGAGTATAGTGATAAAGCTTTGGGTTAGTTCATGCAGGACATATTGTTAATGCTTTGTATCCTTTCAGTACGTTATCTCTCTGGGTATTCCAGGTGCTGCCTGTGTCTGGGCAGGTACATGCCAGGGGGTATTATATTTAGTGACCGGCCTAATGAGGGCCGAGTAAAGGAGGACAATGGTACCCCTAGATCTAGACACAGCCCCTTTGTTTTTAAGCTGTGCAGTATAGAAAGTTTGGTCACTGCCCACGTAAGATCCCAAATCCTGAAATGTGGGACAACTCATAGGGACATATTGTCAATGTGGAAGTTCCCCCATGGTAGATGACTTCCCAAAGGATATGATAATGTATTTTTTGGCATTTAGTTTCAGTCTATGATTTTGGCATCAGTTATTTATTTGGGGCAATCCTTCCTAGAGGATGGTTAAGTCATTTGGGGATTCAAGTAACTGCTCCTAGCTTGCAGTCCTCTGTAAACTTAATCAGACAGTGCCCCTTGTTATTGGCTTTTATTTCAGAAAAGAAGATGCCAAACAGGAGAGGTCCCAGCACAGAACTGTAGGGAACTCCACTGGTGACTGTTCTCTTGTGGTGGTAACTTCCCCTATTTTGATTTGCTGTATCCTATCTGTAAGTCACTTGGCAGTCCAGCAGTTGACATAGATGGTTATTCCCAGTTTATTTAGTTTTTCTGCAGTGCATGAGTGAGGGCTGTCAAAGGTTTTCCCCAGGTCAAACTCATTCAAAAAGATCATTTTGATTTATTTATTTTTTTATTATTTTTAAAAAATAAATTAGATTGCTGTACATACCTGTTTTTCTTTGTAACCCTGCTATACAAGATAAATGAATGAATTCTGCTTTCTTTTTGTCACAGGGGTGGGTACGTTGTCAAACCAGAAGTGATCGAATTCTGGCAAGGCCAAACAAATCGACTGCATGACAGAATTGTGTTTCGTCGTCCAAAAGAAGAGGAGATCTTGGACAGCGGAATGACACACCAGGGTGAAAATGGCTGGGTCTATGAGAGACTTTTTCCATAATGAAGCCAAATGGAACATTTGCCTTTTCTCTGTGCCATAAATCGTACATGTGCCGCACAATGTCTCAACAGCTTGGGTTAAATCCAACAGCATAATTTTGAAACTGATGCAGAATCATTCCTATCTGTTGTAGTGGTGAAAAAAGTAATCCTGTTTAAAACATTTTGAAGATTTGTGTATCTGTGTGTGTGTGTATGTATTTATACTGTACTGTAGGTAGTAATCTATGATGGCGTGCACTGTAACAGATTCTCTTGGATATCTCAGGGATGTCCTAAAGCATAAGGCCAGTGTTGTAGTACCCACAGATGTGCTATGGCATGAAGTCAGAGTCTTATGTCCAGGGACCTAGTAAAGTTTGTGGCCAGTAATACTCATGCCTCTGTGTCCAGGGTTGCACTGAAGCAGGAAATCTGTCACAGAGTGCCTTTGTGTCCAAGGAGGTGGTGAAACATGAGACCAATACTAGTGCCCCTGTTTCTAGGATATGCTGAAGCATGAGGCCTGCAGCGGGGTGCCCTTGGGGCCAGGGATGTAGTGAAGCATGAGGCTTGCAGTAAAGTGTCCATGCATACCGGGATGCGATAAAACATGAGATCTGTACTGGTTCTGCTGTTTCTAGGGATGTGCTGAAGCTTGAGGCTTACAGCAGAGTGGCCTTGGGTCCAGGGAAGTCCAAAGTGTGAGGCTTGCAGCAGAATGTCATGTACTCAGGGATGTACTTAAACATGAGACCAGTAGCAGAGGGCGTCTGTATCCACAGTGTGCTAAAAAATTAGGCCAGTGGAAAAGTGCCCTTGTACTTTCAGAACTTCCTGAAAAGCTGTTAGTGTGTATCATAAAGTAGGTTACATTGCTTATTAAGTGATCTTAAGTAAATATGTCTACAAATTATTTCAAAAATTCTATAAATGATGCATTTTTCTGAAGATTTATTCCAGTCGGTCACCGTGATTTTTTTCCCCATTTTATAAATGCATATGCATAGATGTACATATAGATTTCATACAGTTGATTTGCTTTCACTTGTGCCATCCTCATGTGCCTAAGCATTCTGTTTTGAGTTGGCATTTGCTTGGAATTTTGTTGCTCGCTTCTTTCTAGAGCAAGTTTTATGTACTTGTTTTTTAATGAGTTCTATGCTAAGATTAGTGCACCTCAAAGAAAGAGCAAGACAGGTGTTATGTTGCCTTTCAAAGGTCACTTGGTATGAGAATAATGAAGTGGGGGGGCTGGAGGGTTTGCCCCCAGTGTGAGTGCAGCAAAAATCACTTTTTTTGTTTTACACTTGCTATAATTGATAGCTGAGGCTCACGCTGTTTGAGCATGTTTGTACTCAGACTGCAGTTGAAGAGCTCTTGTAACTTGCAAATATAGTGTGAGCTTTTAGGTAAGGAGGATTTATATTAGATCTGATAACATTTTTGTGTGCATACAGAAGCACAGAGTATTAGAGTATGCTTCTGATACTCTAATACTCTGTGCGTCTGTATTAGAGTATGCTTCTGATACTTGGACAAGATTACCACAAAGCATATTGGCTATGCAGACAGGTTTCCCAGACTGCCTTGCTGCATTTTACCTGTGCAGCCTGCAGTCTAGCATACCTGCTGAAGGTGAGTCTGCGAAAACTTGTTTTTTGCAATTATTTTCTCTATTACTTTGTTTGTCCCATGACTGTCTCAGATTCCATAGTACCCGTAAATTAGAAGTGTCACTAGTAGTATTTTATTTTGGTTCTTGGAGTTTTCGAATTTGCTAAAAGTTATAGTTCAGTGTCACTGTACTTCACTACAGTGTATATCAGAATTAACTCTGTCTGTATTTCCTATAAATGTATTTTTAATTGCATTAATGTTTAATTTATAGTAAATTTAGAATGGTCCACAAATAAAGTACATGGAAACAGGTGTCACGTCCATCCACACCAGGACATTCATGATTGTATTGAATTTTTGGAGTTGTATACAGATGCTCATAAAAATAGAAACTTCCTTGTTTGTGTGGCTAGTATTGCTGCTTTGATTTTAGCAATGAATGCACCACAGAGAACGAGAGCCATGAGTGGGAGTCGGTCTTATTTCTGTTTTAGAAAATGTGTTATTGTTGTCATTAAACGGAGAATCGTGGGTACCATGATTGGGGGTCTGACTCACTACTGTTTTAGAAAAATGTGTTGAAGTTTTTATTAAATGGAGAATTGTGGGCGTCGTGAGTGGGAGTCTGTCTATTCCTGTTTTAGAAAATTTGTCAGTGTTATTAATTGGAAAACTGATGGTATGTGGTAAGATGTGAGTTCTGTTGCCGTTTCTCATTTTTACCTTTTTGTGGGTCAGTTTGGTTTATTTGTTTCCAGTGTAACGACTATGTAACATGATCTGTAATACAAATACGTGAGAGACTTTCAACATTTTCATGTATTTTACATGTATTTCCAAATGCCTCTATTGTCCTTATGTAACTGTACTTTTAAAACTGGAGCTTTTCTCCCCGGGCCTCTGCTGAAAATGGACATATATCCAGTTGGACTTTCCCGGTAAACAAATGTAAAATAAATAAAATACATTTTCACCAGTTTTAGTTATTTTGAAATGCCTGGTTATTGTGGAGAGCTGTATAGTATATTGAACTGATAACTCATTAAAATTGTTTTTTGCATGTGCTTGCCTGCTGTTATTACGTAACTACCCAGATAATGGCAATCCTGAATAATTCAGTGAATAACTGTTTCAATGCATCTTTATTTCATGTTGAAGGAAATTAATATTCCCACTGTATTTATGCTTCTTCCAAAAATGTGTGCATATTTTGGCTTTCTGAAAATGTTTTAGACAACCATCATGCACCCAAAACCATGAAAATGTTTACATACAAGCTACAATTATGTTTTTATTTACAGGTTATAAAGCATTTAGCTGCTTGTTTCTTTTTGTACTTCATAGGTATTTGTTGTGCGGCACGTTTGGAGAGACAGGGAGCTGGCTTTATTTTCAGAACGTTGGTCTTGATAAGAGCAGTAACATGGTTCCTTCTACTGTTACTCAGCAGGTGTTCAGATGAGGACGATTGCAAGTCATAAACTGCACTGGAATAGTCAAGGGTACACATCAGTCCCCCTGTGGTGGTTCTTCCTAAGCGCATGCTCATAAAGAGGGTTGGTTGTGTGACCAAATTATGTCCAATAGGGGGGCCGGTACCCTACACAGTCCTCCTCGAGTTAGCAGTGGATGCCTAGATCCTAATAGAAAGTGCTAAATACCAACTTTTCATTTTATGTTTTTTACTTTTCTAAAGATGTATTTGAATATAATTAGTAGTTTATATTTATTCTACATTTATTTATATTATTTCTAATGTAGAAATTATTATGCTTGCATCATATTTATTTGGAAGAATATGATGTTGATAGTTGTCCCTGCATGTGTCTCGGGAGTTGGACTTTGGTGAGGAGAGCTAACAACTTGCCTGCTTTTCCATAGCACCAGACATTAGTTGGCCTTAGTTTTACTGCTTTTCCATAGTACCAGACATTAGATGGCCTTAGATTTACTGCTTTTCCATAGCACCAGACATTAGATGGCCTTAGTTTTACTGCTTTTCCATAGCACCAGACATTAGTTGGCCTTAGTTTGACAGCTTCTCCATAGCACCAGACATTAGATGGCCTTAGTCTTACTGCTTTTCCATAGCACCAGACATTAGATGGCCTTAGTTTTACTGCTTTTCCATAGCACCAGACATTAGATGGCCTTAGTTTGACAGCTTCTCCATAGCACCAGACATTAGATGGCCTTAGTTTTACTGCTTTTCCATAGCACCAGACATTAGATGGCCTTAGTTTTACTGCTTTTCCATAGCACCAGACATTAGATGGCCTTAGTTTGACTGCTTTTCCATGGCACCAGACATTAGATGGCCTTAGTTTGACTGCTTTTCCATAGCACCAGACATTAGATGGCCTTAGTTTGACTGCTTTTCCATGGCACCAGACAGTTGGCCTTAATTTTACTGCTTTTCCATAGCAACAGACATTAGTTGGCCTTAGTTTTACTGCTTTCTATAGCACCAGAGATTAGATGGCCTTAGTTTTACTGCTTTTCCATAGCACCAGACATTAGATGGCCTTAGGTTTACTGTTTTTCCATAGCACCAGACATTAGATGGCCTAAGTTTTACTGCTTTTCCGTAGCACCAGACATTAGATGGCCATAGCTTTTCTGCTTTTCCATAGCACCAGACATTAGTTGGCCTTAGTTTTACTGCTCTTCCATAGCAGCAGACATTAGTTGGCCTTAGTTTTACTACTTTTCCATAGCAGCAGACATTAGATGGCCTTAGTTTTACTGCTTTTCCATAGCACCAGACATTAGATGGCCTTAGTTTTACTGCTTTTCCATAGCACCAGACATTAGATGGCCTTAGTTGTACTGCTTTTTCTTAGCACCAGACATTAGATGGCCTTAGTTGTACTGCTTTTCCATAGCACCAGACATTAGTTGGCCTTAATTTTACTGCTTTTCCATAGCACCAGACATTAGTTGGCCTTAGTTTTACTGCTTTTCCGAGCAGCAGATATTAGATGGCCTTAGTTTTACTGCTTTTCTGTAGCACCAGACTTTAGATGGTCTTAGCTTTACTGCTTTTCCATAGCACCAGACATTAGATGGCCTTAGTTTTACTGCTTTTCCATAGCACCAGACATTAGATGGCCTTAGTTTTACTGCTTTTCCATAGCACCAGACATTAAATGGCCTTAGTTTTACTGCTTTTCCATAGCACCAGACATTAGTTGGCCTTAGTTTTACTGCTTTTCCATAGCACCAGACATTAGATGGCCTTAGTTTTACTGCTTTTCCATAGCACCAGACATTAGACGGCCTTAGTTTTACTGCTTTTCCATAGCACCAGACATTAGACGGCCTTAGTTTTACTGCTTTTCCATAGCACCAGACATTAGATGGTCTTAGTTTTACTGCTTTTCCATAGAACCAGACATTGGATGGCCTTAGTTTTACTGCTTTTCCATAGCACCAGACATTAGGTTGCCTTAGTTTTACTACTTTTCCATAGCAGCAGACATTAGATGGCCTTAGTTTTACTGCTTTTCTATAGCATCAGACGTTAGATGGTCTTAGTTTTACTGCTTTTATATAGAATCAGACATTAGATGGCCTTAGTTTTACTGATTTTCCATAGCACCAGACATTAAATGACCTTAGTTTTACTGCTTTTCCATAGCACCAGACATTAGTTGGCCTTAATTTTACTGCTTTTCCATAGCACCAGACATTAGTTGGCCTTAGTTTTACTGCTTTTCCGAGCAGCAGATATTAGATGGCCTTAGTTTTACTGCTTTTCTGTAGCACCAGACTTTAGATGGTCTTAGCTTTACTGCTTTTCCATAGCACCAGACATTAGATGGCCTTAGTTTTACTACTTTTCCATAGCATCAGACATTAGATGGCCTTAGTTGTACTGCTTTTCCATAGCACCAGACATTAAATGGCCTTAGTTTTACTGCTTTTCCATAGCACCAGACATTAGTTGGCCTTAGGTTTACTGCTTTTCCATAGCACCAGACATTAGATGGCCTTAGTTTTACTGATTTTCCATAGCACCAGACATTAGACGGCCTTAGTTTTACTGCTTTTCCATAGCACCAGACATTAGATGGTCTTAGTTTTACTGCTTTTCCATAGAACCAGACATTAGATGGCCTTAGTTTTACTGCTTTTCCATAGCACCGGACATTAGATGGCCTTAGTTTTACTGCTTTTCCATAGCACCAGACATTAGTTGTCCTTAGATTTACTGCTTTTCCATAGCACCAGACATTAGATGGCCTTAATTGTACTGCTTTTCCATAGCACCAGACATTAGTTGACCTTAGTTTCACAGCCTTTCCATAGCACCAGACATTAGATGGCCTTAGTTTTACAGCTTTTCCTTACCACCAGACATTAGATGGCCTTAGTTTTACTGCTTTTCCATAGCACCAGACATTAGATGGCCTTAGCTTTACTGCTTATCCATAGCACCAGACATTAGATGGCCTTAGTTTTACTGCTTTTCCATAGCACCAGACATTAGATGGCCTTAGCTTTACTGCTTATCCATAGCACCAGACATTAGATGGCCTTAGTTTTACTGCTTTTCCATAGCACCAGACATTAGGTTGCCTTAGTTTTACTGATTTTCCGTAGCACCAGACATTAGATGGCCTTAGTTTTACTGCTTTTCTGTAGCACCAGACTTTAGATGGCCTTAGCTTTACTGCTTTTCCATAGCACCAGACATTAGTTGGCCTTAGTTTCACAGCCTTTCCATAGCACCAGACATTAGATGGCCTTAGTTTTACAGCTTTTCCATACCACCAGACATTAGATGGCCTTAGTTTTACTGCTTTTCCATAGCACCAGACATTAGATGGCCTTAGCTTTACTGCTTTTCTATAGCATCAGACATTAGATGGTCTTAGTTTTACTGCTTTTCCATAGAATCAGACATTAGATGGCCTTAGTTTTACTGATTTTCCGTAGCACCAGACATTAAATGACCTTAGTTTTACTGCTTTTCCATAGCACCAGACATTAGATGGCCTTAGTTGTACTTTTTTTCCATAGCACCAGACATTAGTTGGCCTTAGTTTTACTGCTTTTCCATAGCACCAGACATTAGATGGCCTTAGTTTTACTGATTTTCCATAGCAAAAGACATTAGATGGCCTTAGTTTTACTGCTTTTCTGTAGCACCAGACTTTAGATGGCCTTAGCTTTACTGCATTTCCATAGCACCAGACAATAGATGGCCTTAGTTTTACTGCTTTTCCATAGCACCAGACATTAGATGGCCTTAGTTTTGCTGCTTTCCCATAGCACCAGACATTAGTTGGCCATAGTTTACTGCTTTTCCATAACACCAGACGTTAGATGGCCTTAGTTTTAGTGCTTTTCCATAGCATCAGACATTAGATGGCCTTAGTTTTACTTCTTTTCCGTGGCACCAGACATTAGATGGCCTTAGTTTTACTGCTTTTCCGTAGCACCAGACATTAGATGGCCTTAGTTTTACTGCTTTTCCGAGCACCAGACATTAGATGGCTTTAATTTTACGGCTTTTCCATAGCACCAGACATTAGATGGCCTTAGTTTTACTAATTTTCCATAGCACCAGACATTAGATGGCTTTAGTTTGACTGCTTTTCCATAGCACCAGACATTAGATGGCCTTAGTTTGACTGCTTTTCCATAGCACCAGACATTAGATGGCCTTAGTTTTACTGCTTTTCCATAGCACCAGACATTAGATGGCCTTAATTGTACTGCTTTTCCATAGCACCAGACATTAGTTGGCCTTAGTTTCACAGCCTTTCCATAGCACCAGACATTAGATGGCCTTAGTTTTACAGCTTTTCCATACCACCAGACATTAGATGGCCTTAGTTTTACTGCTTTTCCATCGCACCAGACATTAGATGGCCTTAGCTTTACTGCTTATCCATAGCACCAGACATTAGATGGCCTTAGTTTTACTGCTTTTCCATAGCACTAGACATTAGGTTGCCTTAGTTTTACTACTTTTCCATAGCAGCAGACATTAGATGGCCTTAGTTTTACTGCTTTTCCATAGCACCAGACATTAGATGGCCTTAGTTTTACTGATTTTCCATAGCACCAGACATTAGATGGCCTTAGTTTTACTGCTTTTCTGTAGCACCAGACTTTAGATGGCCTTAGCTTTACTGCTTTTCCATAGCACCAGACATTAGTTGGCCTTAGTTTCACAACCTTTCCATAGCACCAGACATTAGATGGCCTTAGTTTTACAGCTTTTCCATACCACCAGACATTAGATGGCCTTAGTTTTACTGCTTTTCCATAGCACCAGACATTAGATGGCCTTAGTTTTAGTGCTTTTCCATAGCATCAGACATTAGATGGCCTTAGTTTTACTTCTTTTCCGTGGCACCAGACATTAGATGGCCTTAGTTTTACTGCTTTTCCGTAGCACCAGACATTAGATGGCCTTAGTTTTTCTGCTTTTTCGAGCACCAGACATTAGATGGCTTTAATTTTACGGCTTTTCCATAGCACCAGACATTAGATAGCCTTAGTTTTACTAATTTTCCATAGCACCAGACATTAGATGGCCTTAGTTTGACTGCTTTTCCATAGCACCAGACATTAGATGGCCTTAGTTTTACTGCTT
Source organism: Protopterus annectens (assembly GCF_019279795.1). Lineage (NCBI taxonomy): Eukaryota > Metazoa > Chordata > Ceratodontiformes > Protopteridae > Protopterus > Protopterus annectens. Next base: position 1,285,086,385 of record NC_056747.1, read on the forward strand.
TTCCATAGCACCTGACATCAGATGGCCTTAGTTTGACTGCATTTCTGGCCTTAGTTTTACTGCTTTTCCATAGCACCAGACATTAGATCACCTTAGTTTTACTGCTTTTCCATAGCACCAGACATTAGTTGGCCTTAGTTTTACTGCTTTTCCATAGCACCAGACATTAGTTAGCCTTAGTTTTACTGCTTTTCCATATCACCAGACATTAGATGGCCTTAGTTGTACTGCTTTTCCATAGCACCAGACATTAGTTGGCCTTAATTTTACTGCTTTTCCATAGCACCAGACATTAGTTGGCCTTAGTTTTACTGCTTTTCCGAGCAGCAGTGATTAGATGGCCTTAGTTTTACTGCTTTTCTGTAGCACCAGACATTAGATGGCCTTAGTTTTACTGCTTTTCCATAGCAGCAGACATTAGATGGCCTTAGTTTTACTGCTTTTCCATAGCACCAGACATTAGATGGCCTTAGTTTTACTGCTTTCCGTAGCACCAGACATTAGTTGGCCTTAGTTTACTGCTTTTCCATAGGACCAGACATTAGTTGGCCTTAGTTTTACTGCTTTTCCATAGCACCAGACGTTAGATGGCCTTAGTTTTACTGCTTTTCCATAGCACCAGACATTAGATGGCCTTAGTTTTACTGCTTTTCCATAGCACCAGACATTAGTTGGCCTTAGTTTTACTGCTTTTCCATAGCACCAGACATTAATTGGCCTTAGTTTTGCTGCTCTTCCATAGCACCAGACATTAGATTGCCTTAGTTTTACTGCTTTTCCATAGCACCAGACATTATATGGCCTTAGTTTTACTGCTTTTCCATAGCACCAGACATTAGATGGCCTTAGTTTTACTGCTTTTCCATAGTACCAGACATTAGATGGCTTTAGTTTTACTGCTTTTCCATAGCATCAGACATTAGATGGCCTTAGTTTTACTTCTTTTCCATGACACCAGACATTAGATGGCCTTAGTTTTACTTCTTTTCCATAGCACCAGACATTAGATGGCCTTAGTTTTACTGCTTTTCCGTAGCACCAGACACATTAGATGGCTTTAGTTTTACTGCTTTTCCATAGCACCAGACATTAGAGGGCCTTAGTTTTACTAATTTTCCATAGCACCAGACATTAGATGGCCTTAGTTTGACTGCTTTTTCCATAGCACCAGACATTAGATGGCCTTAGTTTGCCTGCTTTTCCATAGCACCAGACATTAGATGGCCTTAGTTTTACTGCTTTTCCATAGCACCTGACATTAGGTGGCCTTAGTTTGACTGCATTTCCATAGCACCAGACATTAGATGGCCTTAGTTTGACTTAATTTCCATAGCACCAGACATTAGATGGCCTTAGTTTTACTGCATTTCCATAGCACCAGACATTAGATCGCCTTAGTTTTACTGCTTTTCCATAGCACCAGACATTAGTTGGCCTTAGTTTTACTGCTTTTTCATAGCACCAGACATTAGTTGGCCTTAGTTTTACTCTTTTCCATAGCACCAGACATTAGATGGCCTTAGTTTTACTGCTTTCCCATAGCACCAGACATTAGATGGCCTTAGTTGTACTGCTTTTCCTTAGCACCAGACATTAGTTGGCCTTAATTTTACTGCTTTTCCATAGCACCAGACATTAGTTGGCCTTAGTTTTACTGCTTTTCTGAGCAGCAGATATTAGATGGCCTTAGTTTTACTGCTTTTCTGTAGCACCAGACATTAGATGGCCTTAGTTTTACTGCTTTTCCATAGCACCAGACATTAGATGGCCTTAGTTTTACTGCTTTTCCATAGCACCAGACGTTAGATGGCCTTAGTTTTACTGCTTTTCCATAGCACCAGACATTAGATGGCCTTAGTTTTACTGCTTGTCCATAGCACCAGACATTAGATGGCCTTAGTTTTACTGCTTTTCCATAGCACCAGACATTAGATGGCCTTAGTTTTACTGCTTTTCCATAGCACCAGACATTAGATGGCCATAGTTTTACTGTTTTTCCATAGCACCAGACATTAGATGGCCTTAGCTTTACTGCTTATCCATAGCACCAGACATTAGATGGCCTTAGTTTTACTTCTTTTTCATAGCACCAGACATTAGGTTGCCTTAGTTTTACTACTTTTCCATAGCAGCAGACATTAGATGGCCTTAGTTTTACTGCTTTTCTATAGCATCAGACATTAGATGGTCTTAGTTTTACTGCTTTTCCATAGAATCAGACATTAGATGGCCTTAGTTTTACTGATTTTTCCGTAGCACTAGACATTAGATGGCCATAGCTTTACTGCTTTTCCATAGCACCAGACATTAGTTGGCCTTAGTTGTACTGCTTTTCCATAGCACCAGACATTAGTTGGCCTTAGTTTTACTGCTTTTCCATAGCACCAGACATTAGATGGTCTTAGTTTTACTGATTTTCCATAGCACCAGACATTAGATGGCCTTAGTTTTACTGCTTTTCTGTAGCACCAGACTTTAGATGGCCTTAGTTTTACTGCTTTTTCATAGCACCAGACATTAGATGGCCTTAGTTTTACTGCTTTCCCGTAGCACCAGACATTACTTGGCCATAGTTTACTGCTTTTCCATAGCACCAGACGTTAGATGGCCTTAGTTTTAGTGCTTTTCCGTAGCACCAGAGATTAGATGGCTTTAGTTTTACTGCTTTTCCATAGCACCAGACATTAGATGGCCTTAGTTTGACTGCTTTTCCATGGCACCAGACATTAGATGGCCTTAGTTTTACTGCTTTTCCATAGCACCTGACATTAGATGGTCTTAGTTTGACTGCTTTTTCATAGCACCAGACATTAGATGGCCTTAGTTTTACTGCTCTTTTCCTCTTTTAATTCACATTATCCAGAGGAGGTTTCTTAGACCAAAGAGATTTACTCTGAAGAAGAGAAGAAGAAAAAAGGTATTAGAGGAGTTCTATGGAGACAAAATTGAAATAGAGCAACTTTTTTTCTGGTGCTTCACAAGGGAGATCAATTTTAATGGTGGGGCCCAGCCTTGTGATTGTGAGTATGGATGCTGCTCCTGGATTGGCTGCAGTTCGGATTTGTTCACCCACTTGATAGCTGAGAAGCTGCTTGAAGTTTCCTTTTCTCATCTCCTCTGCCTCAACCAAGGGGGGTGTAGTGAGTTGGTGAGACAAGTCACTTCATTACTGTTTTTGATGGTGAAAGTGGTGCCTTAGGGTCAGTCTTCAAACAAAGATAAGGATCTCCTACTATGTCACTGTTCCCCATGCATTTGGTGAGTAAATCTAGCCTAGTTCAACCATGCAGGTAGTTTACAAGGCATCTAAGGTTTCTGCTGACACTTCGAGTGACTTCCTAATTGATCCTGTTGGGACATCTGGGGACTGAACATCAGTACGGCTAGTTTACACACTCACATTGGTAGACACTATGCATTATACATGGAGTGGAATTTTAATGCCCATCCACCCAGTGTTGGGATATTCATGGATCAGCCATTGTTCCCTTGGATGTTTGGACTGCCTTCTGTTCTTCATTATAAAACATTTGCAAAGGACTAGTTAGACTACAGGTGTTTTGTTAGTGTCATATTCGTCTATATCAGAGACATCTTCTCTCTCAAAAGAAGAAAAGGGGTCCTTGTACCCTCAAGCATCTTCAGATTTTGAGGAATATGCAATATTCTCCTTTTCTGATCAGATTGGGTCTGTTTAGCATTGCATGAGGATTCTGAGAGTAAGTGCACTTTTCTCCTGGTTTGCTGCCATATGATATCTGTCTCGAGGACAGCATAAAGGTCATGATGGAGGATTTCAACCAGCTTTCCAGACAAATGCACTCCCCCAACATAAGTTAAGCTACTGCATTCTATATTGTATTATAAGTTATTATGTTAAGCTGTTGAAGCTTCCAAAACTAAAATCTCTAACTATTCCGCCAATTATTTATTTTTCTGGAAGACATTATTATATATTTGTCTATCGAGCCTGACTCTCTGCCACTTAATCCACTGAAATGTGACTTTCATTTGGGTTCCAAAGTGCCTAGGTTTCTGTCTTTTTTACTTCTCCAAATCTTTTGGGTTTCTAATACCATGACGAGAATGGACCCCATTCTTTAGGCAAAGTATGATTAAAATTCATGAGATTAGTTTTGTATCAGTCTTTGATGTCAGCCAAAAGTTCCCTTCACAGCACCCACAATGTGCCCAGTAATGACTCCTTCTGCAATGTGTATGGGGTTACATGGATTGGTAACATGTCTAAATACGACTGTAGATTCTTTTTTATAAGACCCATTGCTCCTACTACTATTGGAACTGCCTGGGTATCTTTCTTCCACATTGCTTTCATTTCTGTCTGCAGATCTTGATATCTTATGACTTTGTGTCTCTGTATGCAAAATACTGGATGTGGCAATTTCAATGTTCAGTGCTAATTTTGTCTTCTTTTCATGGACCACTATTTCCAGTTTTCTAGCATCTATTTTTTGAACTGTTGATAATGGATGACCCATGTGATGTAAACTTCATAATTTTCTATGCTTTGTGGCGCATGCTTCCAGTGTTTTTCAGCCATTTCAATACAATAATGTTTGCACAATCTCCAGTGAAACAGTCTTGCCACGTTATTATGCCTTTCTGTATATAGTTCTTCTACCATTACTATGTCAGAACCAGTAACAAGGTGTGCGACTGTTTCCAGTTTGGTTTTACAAAACTTGCATATGTCTGTTTCTCCCACACATACAATAGAAATTGTAAACCAGCTTGTACATAGCCACTGTCTTGGGCTACCAGTATTAACCTTTCATCTCTTGGTTTGAATTTGCCGCCTCTTAACCATTCCTGCGTTCATTCCTGATAAACATGAGGTTCTTTCAGAAGTTTTCTATACTTGGAACTATATTTATGCTTTTTCCACATTTCTTGCCTTCTCATCTGGTTCTTCAGTTTATATTCTTTCTTTTGTTTTTGGCACATTCATTTGCTGCCTAATTTTAATCTACTTCTGATTTGATTTCCATTCCTATGTGACGCAAGTATGCTTCTGCTAGATCAAGCACAGAAGTTGTCTTGGATGTATTCTCTTCATGTTTTAAAACTTTCATTATGTTTGGGTCTGTGTGAGATCAGCAGATATGTGTGGAGTCCCACGATTGCATATCTGTACATGTAATCAGTTTCAAGGAGGCCCATCCCTCCTTTGAAACAGGGAATATATAATCTTGGCAGGTCTACTTCACTTGACCTAAATTTCATTTGACTGACACCCATCTGACCGATAACCAATTGACCTAAATTTCATTTGACCTTAAACTCATTTGTCTGACTTCCATTTCACCGAGATGTAAGACAGACTTGTTGTGGGGTTTCCATCTGCTGTGACTTGTTTGTGAAAAAAAGAATTACTGTAACTTATAGTGCTGACTGTTAGAATTCTGATAGTCATGTAGAAAGTAGTGTTTCTAAATGTGGGTTTTTCTATTTACATTTTTAAAAGTAATTTGGTGAATGTTTTGTGTGTTCCCAGCAGTCGTGGCAGCGTGTAGAGTACTGTAAGGCAAGTTAAAGGTATATGCCCTTTGCCCCACTGTAGTGCAATCATGGAGTTAGTATATATAATTGGGGGGGGTGAGGGCATAGCCCCACAACTAGTTTGGTTGTACATTGTCTTGTTTCTTTTAAGAGGGTTAGTAAGTAGTTTTTAAGTTCTAGAAAGGGTTAGTTATTTATATTGTTCTAAGTGAGCTTGTCTATGGTTTAAGATTTAGTATGTTGAAATTCAGCATTGTAAGCTGCTGGTGAAATGAGAGTCAGTCAAATGAGTTGTCAGTCAAATGAAATTTAGGTCAATTGGATGTCGGTGAAATAGGTGCCAGTCAAATTAAATTTAGGTCAAGTTAAGTAGACCAATCTTGGCATGCAGTGGTTTTTGTAAATCATTTGGTGAGCATGAAGCATCCTTCTTGTTTTTTTATGTAATGTATCCAACATGTTTTGGCGCCCAGTCAGTCAAGTCTTCTAAAGTATTCCTTACCAAGTTTTATTCACATGTGTTCTCATTGTATTTTTGATCCTTCATCAATTACCAAACATTTATACACTCCCTCTTGCTCAAGTTATTTTATTTATTTATTTGCAGTGGGTTTACCAGGATGGTCTACTGGGCTAAGATAGCCCATTTTCAATGGAATCCTGGAGAGAAAAGCTCCAAAACATAGAAATATACAAAATATTTTGATAATAAACATGCAGCAGAATACACAGGATGTAATAAACACTTGTACAGTATTACAAGTACAAATACAAGCATGATTTTAGATACAATTTAAAGGAAGAACAAGCATAGTAAGTACTATTTGTGAAAGGTCCTTACAGTTATAAAAGAAAAGAAAGTTTGTAGTTACTTTAGAAGTATGTGAACTGTTATATCACATTCCTGCCCCAAACTGATGTTTTCCTAGTGCAGTACAGTTATATCACATTCCTGTCCCAAACTGATGTTTTCCTAGTGCTGCAGTTATATCACATTCCTGCCCCAAACTGATGTTTTCCTAGTGCTGCACAGTTATATCACATTCCTGCCCCAAACTGATGTTTTCCTAGTGCAGCACAGTTATATCACATTCCTGTCCCAAACTGATGTTTTGCCACTGCTGCACAGTTATATCACATTCCTGTCCCAAACTGATGTTTTCCTAGTGCTGCACAGTTATATCAGCTTCCTGTCCCAAACTGATGTTTTCCTAGTGCTGCACAGTTATATCACATTCCTGCCCCAAACTGATGTTTTCCTAGTGCTGCACAGTTATATCAGCTTCCTGTCCCAAACTGATGTTTTCCTAGTGCTGCACAGTTATATCACATTCCTGTCCCAAACTGATGTTTTCCTAGTGCAGTACAGTTATATCACATTCCTGCCCCAAACTGATGTTTTCCTAGTGCTGTACAGTTATATCACATTCCTGCCCCAAACTGATGTTTTCCTAGTGCTGCACAGTTAAATCACATTCCTGCCCCAAACTGATGTTTTCCTAGTGCTGCACAGTTATATCACATCCCTGTCCCAAACTGATGTTTTCCTAGTGCTGTACAGTTATATCACATTCCTGTCCCAAACTGATGTTTTCCTGGTGCTGCACAGCTATATCACATTCCTGCCCCAAACTGATGTTTTCCTAGTGCTGTACAGTTATACCACATTCCTGCCCCAAACGGATGTTTTCCTAATGCTGCACAGTCATATCACATTCCTGTGCCAAACTGACGTTTTCCTAGTGCTGCACAGTTATATCACATTCCTCCCCCAAACTGATATTTTCCTAGTGCTGCACAGTTATATGACATTTCTGTCCCAAACTGATGTTTTCCTAGTGCTGCACAGTTATATCACATTCCTGTCCCAAACTGATGTTTTCCTAGTGCTGCACAGTTATATCACATTCCTCCCCCAAACTAATATTTTCCTAGTGCTGCACAGTTATATGACATTTCTGTCCCAAACTGATGTTTTCCTAGTGCTGCACAGTTATATCACATTCCTGTCGAAAACTGATGTTTTCCTAGTGCTGCACAGTTATATCACATTCCTGTCCCAAACTGATGTTTTCCTAGTGTAGTACAGTTATATCACATTCCTGCCCCAAACTGACATTTTCCTAGTGCTGTACATTTATATCACATCCCTGCCCCAAACTGATGTTTTCCTAGTGCTGTACAGTTATATCACATTCCTGCCCCAAACTGATGTTTTCCTAGTGCTGCACAGTTATATCACATTCCTGTCCCAAACTGATGTTTTCCTAGTGCAGTACAGTTATATCACATTCTTGTCCCAAACTGATGTTTTCCTAGTTTGTACAGTTATATCACATTCCTGTCCCAAACTGATGTTTTCCTAGTGCAGTACAGTTATATCACATTCCTGTCCCAAACTGATGTTTTCCTAGTGCTGTACACATATATCACATTCCTGCCCCAAACTGATATTTTCCTAGTGCAGTACAGTTATATCACACTCCTGCCCCAAACTGATGTTTTCCTAGTGCAGTACAGTTATATCACATTCCTGCCCTAAACTGATGTTTTCCTAGTGCTGTACAGTTATATCACATTCCTGCCCCAAACTGATGTTTTCCTAGTGCAGTACAGTTATATCACATTCCTGCCCCAAACTGATGTTTTCCTAGTGCAGTACAGTTATATCACATTCCTGTCCCAAACTGATGTTTTACTAGTGCAGTACAGTTATATCACATTCCTGCCCCAAACTGATGTTTTCCTAGTGCAGTACAGTTATATCACATTCCTGCCCCAAACTGATGTTTTCTTAGTGCTGCACATTTATATCGCATTCCTGTCCCAAACTGATGTTTTCCTAGTGCTGCACAGTTATATCACATTCCTGCCCCAAACTGATGTTTTCCTAGTGCAGTACAGTTATATCACATCCCTGCCCCAAACTGATGTTTTCCTAGTGCAGTACAGTTATATCACATTCCTGTCCCAAACTGATGTTTTCCTAGTGCTGTACACTTATATCACATTCCTGCCCCAAACTGTTTTCCTAGTGCAGTACAGTTATATCACATTCCTGTCCCAAACTGATGTTTTCTTAGTGCAGTACAGTTATATCACATTCCTGCCCCAAACTGATGTTTTCCTAGTGCTGTACAGTTATATCACATTCCTGCCCCAAACTGATGTTTTCCTAGTGCTGCACAGTTAAATCATATTCCTGCCCCAAACTGATGTGTTCCTAGTGCTGTACAGTTATATCACATTCCTGCCCCAAACTGATGTTTTCCTAGTGCTGCACAGTTATATCACATTCCTGTCGCAAACTGATGTTTTCCTAGTGCTGTACAGTTATATCACATTCCTGTCCCAAACTGATGTTTTCCTAGTGCTGCACAGCTATATCACATTCCTGCCCCAAACTGATGTTTTCCTAGTGCTGTACAGTTATACCACATTCCTGCCCCAAACGGATGTTTTCCTAATGCTGCACAGTTATATCACATTCCTGTGCCAAACTGATGTTTTCCTAGTGCTCCACAGTTATATCACATTCCTCCCCAAACTAATATTTTCCTGGTGCTGCACAGTTATATGACATTTCTGTCCCAAACTGATGTTTTCCTAGTGCTGCACAGTTATATCACATTCCTGTCCAAAACTGATGTTTTCCTAATGCTGCACAGTTATATCACATTCCTGTCCCAAACGGATGTTTTCCTAGTGCTGCACAGTTATATCACATTCCTCCCCCAAACTAATATTTTCCTAGTGCTGCACAGTTATATGACATTCCTGTCCAAAACTGATGTTTTCCTAGTGCTGCACAGTTATATCACATTCCTGTCCCACACTGATGTTTTCCTAGTGCAGTACAGTTATATCACATTCCTGCCCCAAACTGACATTTTCCTAGTGCTATACATTTATATCACATTCCTGCCCCAAACTGATGTTTTCCTAGTGCTGTACAGTTATATCTCATTCCTGCCCCAAACTGATGTTTTCCTAGTGCTGCACAGTTATATCACATTCCTGTCCCAAACTGATGTTTTCCTAGTGCAGTACAGTTATATCACATTCTTGTCCCAAACTGATGTTTTCCTAGTGTTGTACAGTTATATCACATTCCTGTCCCAAACTGATGTTTTCCTAGTGCAGTACAGTTATATCACATTCCTGTCCCAAACTGATGTTTTCCTAGTGCTGTACACATATATCACATTCCTGCCCCAAACTGATATTTTCCTAGTGCAGTACAGTTATATCACACTCCTGCCCCAAACTGATGTTTTCCTAGTGCAGTACAGTTATATCACATTCCTGCCCTAAACTGATGTTTTCCTAGTGCTGTACAGTTATATCACATTCCTGCCCCAAACTGATGTTTTCCTAGTGCAGTACAGTTATATCACATTCCTGCCCCAAACTGATGTTTTCCTAGTGCAGTACAGTTATATCACATTCCTGTCCCAAACTGATGTTTTACTAGTGCAGTACAGTTATATCACATTCCTGCCCCAAACTGATGTTTTCCTAGTGCAGTACAGTTATATCACATTCCTGCCCCAAACTGATGTTTTCTTAGTGCTGCACAGTTATATCAAATTCCTGTCCCAAACTGATGTTTTCCTAGTGCTGCACAGTTATATCACATTCCTGCCCCAAACTGATGTTTTCCTAGTGCAGTACAGTTATATCACATTCCTGCCCAAAACTGATGGTTTCCTAGTGCAGTACAGTTATATCACATTCCTGTCCCAAACTGATGTTTTCATAGTGCATTACAGTTATATCACATTCCTGCCCCAAACTGTTGTTTTCTTAGTGCAGTACAGTTATATCACATTCCTGCCCCAAACTGATGTTTTCCTAGTGCTGCACAGTTACATCACATTCCTGTCCCAAACTGATGTTTTCCTAGTGCAGTACAGTTATATCACATTCCTGCCCCAAACTGACGTTTTCCTAGTGCTGCACAGTTATATCACATTCCTGCCCCAAACTGGTGTTTTCCTAGTGCTGCACAGTTATATCACATTCCTGTCCCAAACTGATGTTTTTCTAGTGCTGCACAGTTATGTTACATTCCTGCCCCAAACTGATATTTTCCTAGGGCTGCACAGTTATATCACATTCCTGTCCCAAACTGATGTTTTCCTAGTGCTGTGCACTTGTATCACTTTCCTGTCCCAAACTGATGTTTTCATAGTGCATTACAGTTATATCACATTCCTGCCCCAAACTGATGTTTTCCTAGTGCTGCAGAGTTATATCACATTCCTGTCCCAAACTGATGTTTTCCTAGTGCTGCACACTTATATCACATTCCTGCCCCAAACTAATGTTTTCCTAGTGCAGTACAGTTATATCACATTCCTGTCCCAAACTGATGTTTTCCTAGTGCAGTACAGTTATATCACATTCCTGTCCCAAACTGATGTTTTCCTTGTGCTGCACAGTTATATCACATTCTTGCCCCAAACTGATGTTTTCCTAGTGCTGCACAGTTAAATCACATTCCTGCCCCAAACTGATGTTTTCCTAGTGCTGCACAGTTATATCACATTCCTGCCCAAAACTGATGGTTTCCTAGTGCTGTACAGTTATATCACATTTCTGTCCCAAACTGATGTTTTGCTAGTGCTGCACAGTTATATCACATTCCTGTCCCAAACTGATGTTTTGCTAGTGCTGCACAGTTATATCACATTCCTGCCCCAAACTGATGTTTTCCTAGTGCTGCACAGTTATATCACATTCCTGTCCCAAACTGATGTTTTCCTATTGCTGTGCAGTTATATCACATTCCTGTCCCAAACTGATGTTTTCCTAGTGCTGCACAGTTATATCACATTCCTGTCCCAAACTGGTGTTTTCCTAGTGCTGCACAGTTATATCACATTCCTGCCCCAAACTGATGTTTTCCTACTGCTGCACAGTTATATCACATTCCTGTCCAGTTATATCACATTCCTGTCCCAAACTGATGTTTTCCTAGTGCAGTACAGTTATGTCACATTCCTGCCCCAAACTGATGTTTTCCTAGTGCAGTGCAGTTATATCACATTCCTGTCCCAAACTGATGTTTTCCTAGTGCTGCACAGTTGTATCACATTCCTGCCGCAAACTGATGTTTTCCCAGTGCAGTACAGTTATATCACATTCCTGTCCCAAAGTGATGTTTTCCTAGTGCTGCACAGTTATATCACATTCCTGCCCCAAACTGATGTTTTCCAAGTGCAGTACAGTTATATCACATTCCTGCCCCAAACTGATGTTTTCCTTGTGCAGTACAGTTATATCACATTCCTGCCCCAAACTGATGTTTTCTTAGTACTACACAGTTATATCACATTCCTGTCCCAAACTGATGTTTTCCTAGTGCTGCACAGTTATATCACATTCCTGCCCCAAACTGATGTTTTCCTAGTGCTGCACAGTTATATCACATTACTCTCCCAAACTGATGTTTTCCTAGTGCTGTACGCTTATATCACATTCCTGTCCCAAACTGATGTTTTCCTAGTGCAGTACAGTTATATCACATTCCTGCCCCAAACTGATGTTTTCCTAGTGCTGCTCAGTTATGTCACATTCCTGTCCCAAACTGATGTTTTTCTAGTGCTGTACACTTATATCACATTCCTGCCCCAAACTGATGTTTTTCTTATGTAGTACAGTTATATCACATTCCTGCCCCAAACTGATGTTTTCCTAGTGCAGTACAGTTATATCACATTCCTGCCCCAAACTGATGTTTTCCTAGTACAGTACAGTTATTGCACATTCCTGCCCCAAACTGATGTTTTCCTAGTGCTGTACAGTTATATCACATTCCTGCCCCAAGCTGATGTTTTCTTAGTGTAGTACAGTTATATCACATTCCTGTCCCAAACTGATGTTTTCCTAGTGCTGCACAGTTATATCACATTCCTGCCCCAAACTGATGTTTTCGTAGTGCTGCACAATTATATCAGATTCCTGTCCCAAACTGATGTTTTCCTAGTGCTGCACAGTTATATCACATTCCTGTCCCAAACTGATGTTTTCCTAGTGCTGCACAGTTATATCACATTCCTGCCCCAAACTGATGTTTTCCTAGTGCTGCACAGTTATATCACATTCCTGTCCCAAACTGATATTTTCCTAGTGCTGCAGTTTTCCTGCTCTAGATGTTGGTTTTGCACACTTATCAACACCAAATGACATTCCTATATCATCTGAAAAGGTTTTGCCAACCTGTAATTGTACTTTTCATTTCCTCATCTGATGAGCTCTACAGTTTTAAATAATCAACAAAGAGAAGATGAGAAGCCTTTAGACTGTTAGGAGTCAAATTATAGCCATACCCTAAGCTATTAAGTAAACATCTTAATGGGTTAAGGGCAAGGCAGAATAACAGAGGTGACAGAATCACACTGGAATATCTCCCTTTGAATTTTTATCCCTGGAATAATAATTTGTCCTTTATCATGGCTTAATTACAGAGTGGTCTGCCATTGTTTCATGGTCACTGTAATGTAGTCGATCAATGGAGGGTGTATCTTATACATTTTTAAGCACTCTTTAAGCCATGAATTTGGGATACTATCAAATGCTTTTTTGTAGTCAATCCATGCCATATATAGATTATTCCCTTGTTTACATTTCTCCACTATGACTTTAACAACAAATGATCCTTTGTTCCATAGGACTTTCTTTTATTGCCCTTTTGTTCTACTGCCATAATTGAGTTTTCTTCTAAATGACTATAAACTCTGTTGGTATCAATTCCGGTGTATAGTTTATACATTGTTAGAAGGCAAAATATTGGTCTATAATTTTTAGGGTAGCTTGCAGGTTCAATTATTTTTCCTGTTAGTCAGGTTGGTGCCTGTTTGGAGTGCACATATAAATAGTTTTTACTCATGGCTAAATCCTTGTGCAAAGATGTTAATACTTTTAACAAAAAGTTAGGTACTGCATCTGGGACTGGGTTTTCCAATTAGAGGCTTGTCTTAACTTTATTTCAATCTGTCTGGCCATTAACTTCATCCCATTTCATATCCTGTACCTTTAAATGTCTTATTCTTTCTTTTACCTCTTCAATCCGTTTAGAGTATAGATTAGATTAGTATTAAGCTAACTGTCCTTGCGAACCATTTTAAGCCTAGCCAATTATCCTTTGTGAGACTCAAACTCTGCACCTTGTGTTTGTAAGGCAAACACCTTAACCATTAGGCCACCCTGCTCTGTTCCACAGGATCTTCATAGATACTTCTCCAAAATGCATCTATTTCTTCTTTTTTGGTAGTCTTTCAATTCCTTTTACCTTGTTTCCCAGTTCTCTACAAAACGTTTTGGGTCATCAGTAAATTGCTTATTTTGAACTTTTCCTTTATACTTATCTGTGTATCTTCTAAGTGTTTCAACCTGTGCTGAGATTTTGTTTGTTATTTGCGATAGTGCATGATAGATTCTGATCTGTTCCAATACTGTGCATTGCTTTTATCACAGCTATCTTTAAGTATTTTTGTTGATCTGTTCCCTCTTCTATACTCTTCTAACAGGGACACTTCTTGTCTTAATTGCTGTATAGTTTTTCTCTATTCGATGCTTCTATGATCCTATTTGATTTCTCCCCTTCCTTTTCCTTTACTACCGTGTTCTTGTGGTAGAATTTTATCAGTTATTAATTTAGCTGCACAGTAATGTATCCTGTTTACTTCTGTTATATTGTATGGATCTCTATGGACGGTGCTAATTACTGTGCTCATTTGTTTTATCAAACTTCTGACTTTATGGGTTTTATTGACCTTCTTCAGTCTATTTCTTTCATTGATGTTAATATGTCTATCTATCTCTGTTAAATCAAGGAACTCTTCTCTTAGCTCATTTTTGTCTAGACTGAGGGCACATTTTTTGTTTTCCATTTCCTGTGGGCATTTAGTTCTATTGCATCTTCCTGTGGCACATTCTGTTCAATTTCATCCTGTGCCATCCATTGCGCTTTCATATGGGAACTCACTGGCCTATCGCTCAACACTGACTCCATCAGAGTTTCCTGCTCCTTCCCTTGCTGTCCAGCTGCAAGTGAATGTTTATGCTTGTTTCCTGTGGAAGGCTCCAAACTATCCTCATATGGCACCTGACCAATTGCTTCCTGTTCCACTGGTTTCCCCTTAATTTGGAGGTCCATTGCTTTATCCTGTTTGTGGTTTCTGAATTAGATTTTCTACACTGAATCCTTCACTTCACAGGTACTCCATAACCACAGTTTGTATTTCTTTAACTTCTCCATTACTAATCTCCCTTTACTTTTTATATTGTAACATTTTCCATGATCGGATTCCTTTGCCTGTATTTCTCTTTAAATATCCTTGGTGCTGCTCTTTTTGTATTTATTACTTTTGCTTTCTCCTTTGCATAGATATTACACGATATTAAATCTATTTTTCTTTCCCATATCCATATTTCTTCTTCAGAAGTCTCTTGATCTTCCTGTTTCTCCTTACTTTGTGGACTCACTCAGTCATGGTGTGATGTAACCTGTGTTAGATCTTCTACACCAAACCCTGCACTCCAGAACTTCACTTTCTATTTTTTTAATTTCTACTTTACTAATCTTTTCTACATTCCCTGTCTGTGATATTATTTTTGATTGTGAACTTTTCAACGTCTGGATGCCTTTGCCTGTATTTCTCTTTGAATATCTTTGGGGCTGCCTTCTTTATGTTGATTAATTTGGCTTATGCCTTTGCGTAAATATTGCACCATATCAAATCTCTCTTTCTTTCCCATGTCCATGTTTCTCTTTTATACTTTTCAAAAATATCTAGGTTTTGTTGTTTATATTTTTGCACTTCCTCTGATGCTTCTTTTTCCAAACAGATCAAAGTTTCTTGGTCTATATACTGTTTTTCACAACTCTGTTGTATTAACAACCGCAATTTTTTAT
Source organism: Protopterus annectens (assembly GCF_019279795.1). Lineage (NCBI taxonomy): Eukaryota > Metazoa > Chordata > Ceratodontiformes > Protopteridae > Protopterus > Protopterus annectens. The sequence goes on from NC_056747.1 coordinate 1,285,101,827, forward strand.
TTGAAGCTTCTGACAGTTTTTTTTTGTAGAAGTATTTTTCTTTCCCCTAATTTCTTTCAATCTTTTTGTATGTCTTGTGTCTGGAAATTCTGGGGTTTTTGCATAATAGTAACAATACACAATTTCTTTCTTATCCTCAATAGTCCACTTTATCATCTTTATGGCTGTTCTGTGGTCTATCAGTTTTTGTGATTTTTGTGGACTGCTGCTTCCTTCTAAAACAGGGGGGCCATCTTCACCTAGGCCTGGCCTGGTGCCATTGTAGGGATGTGTTTGTATTTTGAGGATTCTACACTGTCATTTCTTCCTGTCCTGGCACCAGTGCATCCTGGATGTTGTGCACCCAGCTACTTTTTTAATTTTTGACCTACTTCTGTCCATGAAATATGCTATATAAATACAGTCTATATATCAGTGTCATCGTGGTGAGATTTTGTGAAAAACAGGGTCCACCTTGTGAAAGTACTCACCAAGACTTGAGGATGAATTTAATTTCAGCAATACTACTCTCCTTTGCTTGCTGACTTATCTCTCCATTCAGACTCCTTATTTAAGCCTAGATTCTATATAGTCTCTGTGGTTGATCTGTAGTACATTGACCTGCTAACCGTGAAGTATATCTAAAAGGATGGTTCCTATGAAGGGTCTATATTATAATCTCGACTGTTTAATGGATTGAATGCATAAACATTGAACTTTATGCATCGAACCATTAAACAATCGAAATTTAATAAAAAAAATTTAGAACAAAAAAAAAACTAACAGGTGTAGGCAGGGGGACAAGCCTCTCTGCATCCCCCACATAGGGGGATGTACCCCTCACTACTTAAATATACCAACTCTGAGATCGCACTACAGTGCAAGAAAGGGAAATCTTCTTTTTCGCACCATACTACATTAAAGTGTGATCTCGGAGTTGGTTTATTTAAGTAGTGGGGCTGTAGGGGGGCTTGCTCCCCTGCTTAAACTCGTTCGATTAAGCATTTGAAGTTTTAATTTTTTTTTTTTTTGAAGTTACAGAACTTTGATAATATGATGTTGACCATATTGTATTCGATGTTCCGTAACTTCGAGATTATAATATATAGACGCCCTATGAATACCCTCCAAGATGGCAAAGAAACAATATTTGACAGGTTTGGAAGAGGTTTCTTACTTCTGTAACCCTGGATATAAGAGATATTACTTGCTGTTTACTCATTTAGTTCAGCCTGAATTATCATTACCGTGACGACTTTAGCACACTAGACATGTCTGTCTCCCACTGCTTCTTTAAGTTCTTGAAGTTCATGTTCATTAATTCAGTAGTAATGTATATCCATCCTAGCTTTGGCTATTGTCTTCTAAATTTACTTTCATTCTTTCTCAGCATCACTGCTTCCTGTAGCGAATCCTGTCTTTGCATTATGTGTCGAAATTATTTCATTTTTAGTTTTGCTATTAGACATTCTGTTGAACCATCTAGATTTGTTCCCTTAACTGTTGACTGATTTGATCAACTTGCAATCCACAGAATTCTGAAACATCTCCAATTTTGTAGTTCAGAAACATTGATTTTCTGGTGTACAACCTTAATTATAGTCCAACTGTCACAGCCATAAGTTATTACTGGAAAAAACACACAGCTATGGCTATATGGAACTTTGTTGACAATATGATGGTGCAGATTCAATAAATCCTTCATAGGATCATAGGAGGTTACTAGGCTATGGCCCTGGGGCCCTTCCAAGCCTAGCCAAGAGTTTATCCCCAAAAAGAAACCTCAGTCAACACCTGTCGCCCTTGTTAGTGAGGGACACAGGTGGAACCCCTGGGACAAATTTGTGGTTTCCCATCCACTCATCAAGGTTGCAGTTGAAGAGGGTCAGTGAGGTGCTCTGCTTGATGTGCATGGGGAGTCTGTTCCAGAAACAGGGCAGCCTCTGGGAAACAAACCTGCCTCTCCATCAAATTTTGTTGTTGTCACATATTAGATTCAGGCTGCTAAAACCATATGCTACAACACGCACATGATAGAGCTCTGTTTTGTATTGACTAGAGCCATGCAAATACAGTAAACATTGCAGCATGCTAAATACAGCATAAGCAGCTGAACTGTATGCTAATCAACCAATCCAAGATGGAGGAGCTATTCAACAAGCTAGAAAGCAACCATGTAGACTCAGTGCTGTGAATTCCAAAATTTATGTGCAGCAGACCTATGTGTATACTGCACTGCTGCTACTGCTAATAGACTATGGCCAAGAAGGAGAGGGGTTTTTAGACCCCATTTAACTTTTCATAATTTGCATGAGGTGGAAATTACAGAGTGCAGCAAGGTGGATAGAGTCACACTACAAGAACTCTGCAGCCTCTGTCATCTTCAGCTGAGAGCAAGGGCAAAGCAAGGGGAAACAATATCAGTGGAAACTAAGTTATGTGTAACACTTAGAATTTTAGCTACAGGAACCTTTCAGAGACCAACAGGGGACATGCTGGGGGTGTCACAGGCATCAGCATCCAGGATCCTCCATCAATTCCTGAATGCTATGGGAGAAAGGAAATTCACCCCAGGGATCACATCAGTCGCCCTGCTAGACAGGGGTCCAGGAAAGTAAATAATGTGGGAAGAAATATTCAGGGAATTGTTATGGCTAGGCTTGTATAGGCCCTAGGGCTGATAGCCTAGTACTAACCTATGAACCTATGAACATGTCAGTGACTACATACATTTTCCTAATATACCTGAGGACAGAGTCAGAACTATGCAGGAGTTCTACCCTGTAGCACACTACCCTGAAGTCCTGGGTACCATAGTCTGTACACGTAGAAATCAATGCACCACCCGGGGAACAAGTAAGGGTGTACATAAATAGAAAAGGCTACCACTCAATTAAGTGCCAGGTGTAAGAAAGCAGTACAATTTGCAAAACAGCATCACAAACCAGGTATGCTAAGCACTAAGTCAGTTATGCACCCGGAGCATCAGACAAAAGACTTGAGTGTCTTTGCAGAAGATAGAAAACAAGGATATGGCACAGTCATCATCATTTGCACGGGGTGTTGTGCATGTGTGTGGTGGGGGGCAGAAGGCCTAGGCTGACACAAAAAGGTAGTGACTGTGTGTAAGTAACAAAGAGAAACAGGCAGACATTTGGATAAAATGTTAAATGGCCACTGAGACAAAATGAGCTCTAAGCCTCATGACTAACTCATGTAACTGCTGCGTTTGTGTGTCTTTATGGGCACTCCAGGTGAAATTGGTATATGAGTGTGTGTGCAAGAACACAGCCAAGCTGTGAGGTAACAGTTCATCGTTATCACCGATCATGAGAACTGGCTGTGCCAGATGTTGCACTGGCACATCCACACCCTCAGTCACATGCATTGCTGCTACCTAAACATGACTAATGTCTGCTGGATGAGTTCTCCTGACAAGTACGCCCAGGGCCACAACCTCATGGCCTGCGATATCTGGGTGTGGACACCTCAACCACTGACAGAGCAGTGGAAGTAGTGCCACTATGGGAGCATGATCAGGCAAAGCAACATTGGCTAATATCAGATGATGTGGCTGACTTATGCCCACATGGATGCTGTCCCCCTCCCAGTAGATGTTCCATCACAGACACCACCCTTTCCAACATGCCATTCATCTGATCCATTGAATCGGTAACATGGTGGAGGCAGTCACGCAAGTCAGCCTGTTCACATCTACAACCCTAAGCATGTCTTTGGAGGCCCTATTGAAATGTGCCTGCGCCTCCGTGATGGCCCTAAACATATGTCAAGCGGCACGGAAAGACACACCTGGATCAGGTGGAGAGTGGACAGCAGGCCTCCTGAGCAACTCGAATAGCCATCCTGTGTGACACCTCACCCACACTTTGGTTATGGCCAGATTCAAAAGGCCCTAAAGCCACAGTAACCACACCACCCTGATCAAGTGTCTCACCTTCCACCTGTCCAGTATCTGAGGGCTTACTGAAATGGGTTTGCATAGGCCTACTGACTATGTCTAATGGAATTACAGGAGATGTCTGAGTGTCAACCTTAGTGTCAGATTCGTCTGCACCTGCTGACTGTACCTCTGTTTGGCCACCATCATCATCAGAGTCTGCTGATACTCTGACATCAGGTGGTAGAAGTCTCACACTTCCACTGTCAGGAAGCAACAAGCACAGGAAAGAAATTAATAACTACACTCCTGCACTTCAATATATGCTAACAGACTAACACTGGTGTGACTATTGCAGATGGTACAGCAATACACACACAGTTCTCAGTGACTTCAGACTGGTCTCCATAACCTCAGACATCATGAAGTACTTTGAGAGGATTGTGAAAAAACATCTATCTGTGAGTCTGGCTAAGTCCTTTGATCCACTCCAATTTTCATACCAGGCAAATAGATAGATTGTGGATGTGATATCAGTCACACTACACCTTACACTAAAACATCTAGAAGGGAGGAACAGCTATGTAAGGCTGCTTTTCATCGACTTCAGTTCTGCGTTCAGCACTGTGATACTGATGCAACTGGTGGATAACCTTGCGAAACTCCAGATAAACAAGCACTTATGTAACTGGACTCTTGACTTTCTGATTGATAAAGCCCAATGGACATACGCTGGAAACAACACCTCTCAAAATATAGTCCTGAATACTGCCATTCTCCAAGGTGGTGTGCTCAGCCCCTTGCTCTTCACCATCCTCACCCACGACCGCACTGCAAAACATAAATCAAACCATATTATAAAATTCTTTAGTGTAAGCTTTGATGTAGTTCTGACGTCCAGCTGGGGGTGGGGTTTGGAATGCATTTATACCTTCATCTAAGAGGGTATAGTTTGCTTTGGTGAAATTTTTTTAATCTAACTTCACCCTTTGTGAGTTCTGGTGTTTGTGCCAGTTCAAATGCAACTGATTTGTGGTCTGATTTAACTAACGAGGGTCTGACAGTTGCAGTGGTGCATCTGTTTGTCATGTTAGTAAGGACCAGATCTAGTATGTTTGTTCCTCTTGTTGATGTTTGAACAGTTTGTTCCAGGACATTTGAGTTAATTAAGTCAAGGAACTTTTGCACTAGGGAGTTAGGGCTGGAGTAGATTTCCTAGTTGGTGCGATAATTGAAATCCCCAATGACCAGAGTGATTGGCAATATTTGTATTGACTCCAGTTTGGTCAAGTAGGCCTCATGCACATCATGATCCATGGAGGGGGATCTATAACTAGCTGTGACTTGAATGGGGGTCTTACCCACAGTAATATGAACGTGGAGTAACTCTATGGAGTTGTCCAGTCTAACTAACTGGGAGGTGAATTTATCTTTAATATAGATAGAAACAGCAGCTCCTTTGATTCTTGCGCAGTCGTTTTGCCGTATAAAGGTGGGGAAGGCATTGTAGCCTTGCAAGGCCAGGGTACTCTCTGAGGCCTTGAACCAGGTTTCTGTGACTGGTTTCTGTGACTGCACAGACATCTGCATCTTGCAGTGACAGAAGTGCTTCCAGGATGTGCAGTTATTGGTTTAAGTTCCCAGCGTTTAGCAGCATAACCCTTATTTTGTTTTGATTGGCAATTTTCCCATCAGCAGTTTTGTTTTTGAGACCTTGCATAAAAAAAGGAGTATGAAAGTGGCAAGAGCCTTTTCCAGCAGCCAGAAGCCTAGTGGTGCTAGATGCAAACCATCTCTGGAAAAGCAGTGATGTTTGTTGACTATATATATATATATATATATATATATATATATATATATATATATATATATATGTAGACAGCAAAAAACAACGAAGTACCCAAACGAAGGTTAGCAATAGTAGGCAAAATCCAAAAGCTAAAGTTCACCAGAAAAAAAATGTTTATTGAAGCACTTTTCGTCTGTCCTGTGTACAGACTTCTTCAGACATACAAAGACCTTTAAAAATTTTCTTTAAATACGTTTGAATTAATGTAGTGAACCAATCATAATGCACAGTCAATTAAAATAATTGTTTGAAACTGTTACGTGAATTATTAAAATCAATTAAAATAAACACAGAATAAACATTAATACAAAACCCTCCGTGGATAACTGGAACGGTAAGTGTCTAACACACTTGAAACCGTACCAGAAACTTAAAAACAAACAATATGAAAAATGGGCAAGGTACATAAGTACAATGAAAATTATAATAAATAGAAAATAAAAAATAAAACACATAATACAACAAATATGTGTGTAATTCATTAATGTTAAACCAAAGTTATTGGTTAACCATAGTGACTTAATGTCACCTTTTCAAGCTTTTCAGTTTCAGGACGCTGCTTATAGTGCATGACTCATTGAGTCCAGGGGAAGTGCAAGCATTAAGTTTAATTTGCCAAATTAGTTCCAACTCTTCTAACAATATAGGTGTGGGTGCCCCTCTTCTATCGTTATTCACCTGATCTAATGCTAGGAATTTGAAACTGTGGTTCATATGTTTAAAAATGTGTTTGGCAAGTGCGTTATCCATTTTATTCCTAGTTATCGCATATTGGTGTTCATAAATGCGTTCACGGAGCCTGCGTTCTGTTTTCCCAACATAGTACGCAGGGCATCCCTGACACACTGCCAAATATACCACCATTAGTTACATTTGAACCTGCACCTTACTTTACATTGGAAATTCTGCAAAGTAATTCTATTGGTCTCTATGATGTACTTACAATAATTGCAGCTTTGGCATTTATACATGCCAGCAGTTCTCGTAAAGTTGGCTACAGGTTGTTCTAACAATGACTTCAAGTTCTTACCCCTTCTAAAAGTGATGATAGGGTGGTCGCCCAGCTTAGTCCCAAAAGAGGGGTTGCTTTTGAATAATGCCCAATTTTTCTTAATACTCTCAATGCAATAGTTACTAAGAAAATTGGATGTTAGAATAAGTTTTGGGCCCAATTGTTTAAACTTGGCCAAGTGGCCCACCGTGCAGTCATCTGTTGGTACGTTAGTGATAGTACCCTGGTCCAACTGGGAATGTTTTAAAGTCAATAAAGGTTTGTATGTTCCATTAAGTCTTTTGACTGTGACTTCCTCAACTAGTTCATCAAGAAGTTTTGTGGGATATCCCCTATGTGTGAACATATTCTTCAATAGTTCACACTCCTTGTGGAAGTCAACGTCCTCGCTCACTATACAGGCTGCTCTAACAAGTTGACCTTTTATCACTGATCGTTTCTGATGGCTAGGGTGACAACTTGTAAAATGCAGGAAGGAATTTGAGTATGTAGTTTTCCTATGGATATTAGCTACAAAATTAGACGCTTCACTATTTTTTGACAATAGAATGTCTAAATAGGCTGTTGTTACATCACTGTAATAAGAAGTGAAGCTCAAAACATGTGTAGAGTTGTTAAATTTATCCAGCATCATATTGCTAATTGTGATGTCTCCTTTCACTAAAATGAAAATGTCATCCAAATAGCGTGTGTAGAAAATTAGGTGTTCCATCAACTCAGAGTTTTTAAACACATACGCAGTTTCCCATTGTGCTATGATTGCATTGGCTATACTCGCCCCACAAGGGGAGCCCATGGCAACACCGACTTTCTGCAGACAATATAAAAAGGTTATTATACAAGATTATTTCAAGTAGTTCAGTGACTACAGAAATTTCCATTTTTGTAGCTCCATTTTTCTTAAGCACTAAAATGACCCATTCTATGCCAGTATCATGAGGTATACAAGTCCTTCCCGTCAATTGTGAGGAAGTTGTTACTGATGTCAAATGCTAACTTGTTAATTTTCTCAAGAAAGGACCATGAATCCTTACAAATCTGAGTTTCAAACACAAGGTACTTCTGCAGTATAGAATCCACAAACTTGGCACATGTGTAGGTAGGAGAGCCCCAACCGTCTACTAATGGTCTCATTGGTAGGTCAATTATAATTTTATGAATTTTTGGTATACCAAAAAGGTACGGAAACTTCGGATAAGTGATGGTCATATAGTTAAAGATATTCTGTTCAATCCTACCTTCGATAAACATATATTCTATGCTGCATTTTATAGATCTGTATGCTCTATTGACCTCAGAAAGTGAGCTGGATGAATATGAAGGACTATCTGAAAGTTGGAGCATGCGTTCATGGTAATCTAAGTTATCAAAGATTACTAACCCACCGCCCTTATTGGGTTTGCAGATACGTGTATCCTGCGCTCGGATGTATTCAAGATGTTCACGTTCAATGTTACTAATGTGGTCATTCCTATTAGACTTGTGAGTATGCTTAGCCCCTTGCCTGATGTCTAACTCACACATCTGCTCGAAAAGCTGTGCTAGTGGGTGCAAGGGAGGATTATATGTGCTGGCAATTCTAAATGGTTCAATGTCGGTTCTATCATCACTGGCACCCATTATTAAATTAAAGTTCAATTTCCGTGAAAATAACATCAATGATAGTCTTAACCAAGTCAAATTTCTGTTCAGGAACGTATGTATAACCTTTTGATAGAAATTCGACAATGTCAGTAAAAATAGCAACAGAAGAAAAGTTATACACCTTAAAATCACCTGTGGAGTTAGTAATAATATCAGGCTTAGTTACCTCACTACTAATAACACTATTATCTACTCCAATATCATTACAGGTACCATCATACAACTCCACATCACTGAGAAGTAACCTGTTATCAGTGAGGTGGAAGTTGTTCACTAAATGAAGGTTGTGATTATCAAGAACAATGTTGCCATCAAACAACATAGGAAGATTAACAGAAGCATCTAAGTCTCTGTGTACTACACATTAAGTCCTGTATGTCTTGGACCTCTGCTTGTTTGCCCTGCTTTGGCCTAAGTTGTTCTGTTGTTTGGGCCTGGTTCCAATCTGGTGAGCGTCCCGAAAATTTGAATTCTGTTGTGTAAAGTTGCTCTGTGGTTGGTTACGGTTATGTAACCTTTCACTTCTGACTTCATTTTGTGGCTGAGGGTTATCGTTGTTTGAGACCAAATTCTCGTCATGTAAAACACTGTTGGCATTAGACCTCAAGTTGTCATTTTGAGTCACTTGTCTGTCTGCATTTTCTTCAGGAGCTCTATTCTGAGAACGGTTAAAACTCTGCCAAGTTTGTGCAGGTGATAGGATAGTGTATGCAGTATTGTCTTTATATGCTTTAAGGTCACGTCAAGTTTTTTGACTTTATTGTTCTTAAGTTTGTCTAAGTATTGGTCGATACTAGTGAAAATATGACTGTATTTGTATTTGTATCGACCAAATTCAGTATGATGTTTAATGCTAGAATCTAAGTCAATAACCCTAATATTGAGTTCATTAACCCATATAGTGTAGTGCTTAATCATGACTTCAAGTAATTCAAAGCCTTGCCGGTCAAAAAAAGTCACCAATTCCTTGTAAAAATCTGAGTCAGTAACTGTACCTGTTGGGAACTGAGAGCGCAGTAGCCCTTTAGGAACAGTCTTACATGACAAACACTCGCGAAAATACGAAATTTCTAGCTGTAGTTTCTTGAGTTTCACAAGTAAGCTATCTAGATTTTTAAGTTTATCCACAATGTCAGGTGTTAAATTGAAGTCTAATGGGTTACCTCTATTGCCCTCAGGCCGTATATGATTTGAAGAAGTGAGAGGTGTGAAGGTGAACGTATCTGCTAGCCAAGCACCAAGTACTGGAAGACCCACATAGTTGCTGCCGTTGTCAATGGCCTTGTTACTAGGTTCTTGTACATGGTAAACTCCTAAGTTGTTAATAGGGCTATTCGCGTTCACTTGACAACCTCCCATACTAAGAGGCTGACGGCCCACAGCCTCATTGTTGGTTTGTACTGCTGGTAAAATGTTAGTTTTTGCTGCCGGTAAATTGTAGGTTTGTACTGCAGGCAAATTGGAAGAAATAGCATTTGAACATCCTGCCATATTGGCTCAGTTGTTAGCATCACCAGTAAGTGGAAGCAAATCACGGAGGGCTCATTGTTGTGTGTCAAGCTGCTCCAACCTGGCACACAAATAATCCATTCTCGATAAAAGGGAATCCAAGACAGAGACATTGACTGTATTTGAAACCAAACCCTCCGTGAATAACTGGAACGGTTATTGGTTAACCATAGTGAAAAGGTGACATTAAGTCACTACGGTTAACTAATAACTTTGGTTTAACATTAATGAATTACACACATATTTGTTGTATTATGTGTTTTATTTTTTATTTTCTATTTATTATAATTTTCATTGTACTTATGTACCTTGCAGCTTGACATACAACAACGAGCCCTCCGTGATTTGCTTCCACTTACTGGTGATGCTAACAACCGAGCCAATATGGCGTGATGTTCAAATGCTATTTCTTGCAATTTGCCTGCAGTACAAACCTGCAATTTACCGGCAGCACAAACTAACATTTTACCAGCAGTACAAACCAACAATGAGGCTGTGGGCCATCAGCCTCTTAGTATGGGAGGTTGTCAAGCGAATGCGAATAGCCCTATTAACAACTTAGGAGTTTACCATGTACAAGAACCTAGTAACAAGGCCATTGACAACGACAGCAACTATGTGGGTCTTCCAGTACTTGGTGCTTGGCTAGCAGATACGTTCACCTTCACACCTCTCACTTCTTCAAATGATATACGACCCGAGGGCTTCAATTTAACACCTGACATCATGGATAAACTTAAAAATCTAGATAGTTTACTTGTGAAACTCAAGAAACTACAGCTAGAAATTTCGTATTTTCGCGAGTGTTTGTCATGTAAGATTGTCCCTAAAGGGCTACGGCACTCTCAGTTCCCAACAGGTACAGTTACTGACAGACTTTTACAAGGAATTGGTGACTTTGTTTGACCGGCAAGGCTTTGAATTACTTGAAGTCATGATTAAGCACTACACTATATGGGTTAATGAACTCGATATTAGGGTTATTGACTTAGATTCTAGCATTAAACATCATACTGAATTTGGTCGATACAAATAAGAATACAGTCGTATTTTCACCAGTATCGACCAATACTTAGACAAACTTAAGAACAATAAAGTCAAAAAACTTGACCGTGACCTTAAAGCATATAAAGACAATACTGCATATCCTATCCTATCACCTGCACAAACTTGGCAGGGTTTTAACCGTTCTCGGAATAGTGCTCCTGAACATTCAGGGGAAACAGTAGACAGACAAGTGACTCAAAATGACAACTTGAGGTCTAATGCCAACGGTGTTTTACATGACGAAAATTTGGTCTCAAACAACGATAACCCTCAGCCACAAAATGAAGTCAGGAGAAGTGAAAGGTTACATAACTGTAACCAACCACAGGGCCACTTTACACAACAGAATTCGAATTTTCTGGGTGCTCACCAGATTGGAACCAGGCCCAGACAACAGAACAACTTAGGCCAAAGCAGGGCAAACAAGCAGAGGTCCAAGACATACAGGACTTAATCAACATTAATTGTGTAGTACACAGAGACCTAGATGCTTCTGTTAATCTTCCTATGTTGTTTGATGGCAACATTGTTCTTGATAATCACAACCTTCATTTAGTGAACAACTTCCACCTCACTGATAATAGGTTACTTCTCAGTGATGTGGAGTTGTATGATGGTACCTCTAATGATATTGGAGTAGATAATAGTGTTATTAGTAGTGAGGTAACTAAGCCTGATATTATTACTAACTCCACAGGTGATTTTAAGGTGTATAACTTTTCTTCTGTTGCTATTTTTACTGACATTGTCGAATTTCTATCAAAAGGTTATACATACGTTCCTGAACAGAAATTTGACTTGGTTAAGACTATCATTGACGTTAAGTTATTTTCACGGAAATTGAACTTTAATTTAATAATGGGTGCCAGTGATGATAGAACCGACATTGAACCATTTAGAATTGCCAGCACATATAATCCTCCCTTGCACCCACTAGCACAGCTTTTCGAGCAGATGTGTGAGTTAGACATCAGGCAAGGGGCTAAGCATACTCACAAGTCTAATAGGAATGACCACATTAGTAACATTGAACGTGAACATCTTGAATACATCCGAGCGCAGGATACACGTATCTGCAAACCCAATAAGGGCGGTGGGTTGGTAATCTTCGATAACTTAGATTACCATGAACGTATGCTCCAACTTTTAGATAGTCCTTCATATTCGTCCAGCTCACTTTCTGAGGTCAATAGAGCATACAGATCTATAAAATGCAGCATAGAGGATATGTTTATCGAAGGTAGGATTGAACAGAATATCTATAACTACATGACCATCACTTATCCGAGGCTTCCGTACCTTTTTGGTATACCAAAAACTCATAAAAGTATAATTGACCTGCCAATGAGACCATTAGTAGATGGTCGGGGCTCTCCTACCTACACATGTGCCAAGTTTGTGGATTCTATACTGCAGAAGTACCTGTTTGAAGCTCAGATTTGTAAGGACTCATGGTCCTTTCTTGAGAAAATTAACAAGTTAGCATTTGACATCAGTAACTTCCTCACGATTGACGGGAAGGACTTGTATACCTCATGATACTGGCATAGAATGGGTCATTTTAGTGCTTAAGAAAAATGGAGCTACAAAAATGGAAATTTCTGTAGTCACTGAACTACTTGAAATAATCTTGCATAATAACCTTTTTATATTGTCTGCAGAAAGTCGGTGTTGCCATGGGCTCCCCTTGTGGGGCGAATATAGCCAAAGCAGTCATGGCATACTGGGAAACTGAGTATGTGTTTAAAAACTCTGAGTTGATGGAACACATAATGTTCTACACACGTTATTTGGACAACATTTTCATTTTAGTGAAAGGAGATGTCACAATTAGCAATATGATGCTGGATAAATTTAACAACTCTACACATTTTTTGAGCTTCACTTATTTTTACAGTGATGTAACAACAGCCTATTTAGACATTCTATTGTCAAAAAATAGTGAAGCGTCTAATTTTGTAGCTAGTATCCATAGGAAAACTACATACTTGAATTCCTTCCTGCATTTTACAAGTTGTCACCCTAGCCATCAGAAATGATCAGTGATAAAAGGTCAACTTGTTAGAGCAGCCCGTATAGTGAGCCAGGATGTTGACTTCCACAAGGAGTGTGAACTACTGAAGAATATGTTCACACATAGGGGATATCTCACAAAACTTCTTGATGAACTAGTTGAGGAAGTCACGGTCAAAAGACTTAATGGAACATGCAAACCTTTATTGACTTTAAAACATTCCCAGTTGGACCAGGGTACTATCACTAACATGCCAACAGATGACTGCACAGTGGACCACTTGGCCAAGTTTAAACAATTGGGCCCGAAACTTATTCTAATGTTCAATTTTCTTAGTAACTATTACATTGAGAGTATTAAAAAAAATTGGGCATTATTCAAAATCAACCCCTCTTTTGGGACTAAGCTGGGCTACCACCCTATTGTCACTTTTAGAAGGGGTAAGAACTTGAAGTCATTGTTAGAACAACCTATAGCCAACTTTACGAGAACTGCTGGCATGTATAAATGCCAAAGCTGCAATTATTGTAAGTACATCATAGAGACCAATAGAATTACTTTGCAGAATTTCCAATGTAAAGTAAGGTGCAGGTTCAAATGTAACTAATGGTGGTATATTTGGCAGTGTGTCAGGGATGCCCTGCGTACTATGTTGGGAAAACTGAATGCAGGCCCTGTGAATGCATTTATGAACACCAATATGCGATAACTTGGAATAAAATGGATAATGCACTTGCCAAACACATTTTTAAACATATGAACGACAGTTTCAAATTCCTAGTAATAGATCAGGTGAATAACGATAGAAGAGGGGCACCCACACCTATATTGTTAGAAGAGTTGGAACTAATTTGGCAAATTAAACTTAATGCTTGCACTTCCCCTGGACTCAATGAGTCATGCTCTATAAGCAGCGTCCTGAAACTGAAAAGCTTGAAAAGGTGACATTAAGTCACTATGGTTAACCAATAACTTTGGTTTAACATTAATGAATTACACATATATTTGTTGTATTATGTGTTTTATTTTTTATTTTCTATTTATTATCATTTTCATTGTACTTATGTACCTTGCCCATTTTTCATATTGTTTGTTTTTAAGTTTCTGGTACGGTTTCAAGTGTGTTAGACACTTACCGTTCCAGTTATTCACGGAGGGTTTTGTATTAATGTTTATTCTGTGTTTATTTTGTTTATTTTAATTGATTTTAATCATTCACGTAACAGTTTCAAACAATTATTTTAATTTACTGTGCATTATGATTGGTTCACTACATTAATTCAAATGTATTTAAAGAAAGTTTTTAATGGTCTTTGTATGTCTGAAGAAGTCTGTACACAGGACAGTCGAAAAGTGCTTCAATAAACAGTTTTTTTCTGGTGAACTTTAGCTTTTGGATTTTGCGTACTACTGCTAACCTTTGTTTGGGACCATATATATATATATATATATATATATATATATATATATATATATATATATATATATCATCCTAGGCTGACAGAAAGTGGATCCCCTTTGAATGATACCAAAAACTAAGCCAATTATTAAAATTGATCATTTTTCTTTATATTGTGGCATCATTATAGGTGAAAGTAATATGTGGCTCAGGACTAAGGCTATACCTGCCTGGGACACATACTTGGAGAGCTCAATCATGTCTCTCTTCATATAGTCCAGTGAGGTACATCTCAGGTAGTTCATTCCAACATGAGCTGTGACAGAGTCATAATGGTACTGGTTGCCAAGAGACCTGAATGCATGTATGATCTGATGAATCCTAGACAGGCAGCTGACCGTGACTTTCTTCTTATCTAACCCGGAGAGTGGGACGTCTTGGTGCTTCACTGTGGAGTCTCAAATGAAAAGAAAATTTGTTTTTTGTGTGTTATACCTTAAGGGCTTGGTTAGTTAGACACTGGTGTTACTATGTGTCTTGGGTTCTGTGGGAACTGTACTAGTTGTAGGAGTCTTTTTTTTTTTGGATGTCTCTATTTTTTTCGGTTATTTTTTGACAGAACTTGTGTGTATGTTGATATACGTGTTGGATGCTTACTGTGTGTATGAGTAATGGTACTATGTGCATGAGTGGTGGTGGGTTAGTTAACTTCTTCATTGTTACTGTTTTGAGTGCAAGACAGCAAGGATTCAAGATTCTTTGTGGAGATGCATCTCTTGCACTCTGTACTAGAGTGAGTTATTAGTAGAGGGCTGTCAGTGTACATGAGGGAGTGGATACACTGCCTTAAGAGACCCAAGTCGACAACAAGATTCTTTGTGGAGATGCATCTCTTGCACTCTGTACTAGAGTGAGTTATTAGTAGAGGGCTGTCAGTGTTTACATGACGGAGTTGATACACTGCCTTAAGAGACCCAAGTCAACAACAAGATTCTTTGTGGAGATACATCTCTTGCACTCTGTACTAGAGTGAGTTATTAGTAGAGGGCTGTCAGTGTACATGACGGAGTTGATACACTGCCTTAAGAGACCCAAGTCAACAACAAGATTCTTTGTGGAGATACATCTCTTGCACTCTGTACTAGAGTGAGTTATTAGTAGAGGGCTGTCAGTGTACATGACGGAGTTGATACACTGCCTTAAGAGACCCAAGTCGACAACAAGATTCTTTGTGGAGATACATCTCTTGCACTCTGTACTAGAGTGAGTTATTAGTAGAGGGCTGTCAGTGTACATGACGGAGTTGATACACTGCCTTAAGAGACCCAAGTCGACAACAAGATTCTTTGTGGAGATACATCTCTTGCACTCTGTACTAGAGTGAGTTATTAGTAGAGGGCTGTCAGTGTACATGACGGAGTTGATACACTGCCTTAAGAGACCCAAGTCGACAACAAGATTCTTTGTGGAGATACATCTCTTGCACTCTGTACTAGAGTGAGTTATTAGTAGAGGGCTGTCAGTGTACATGAGGGAGTGGGTACACTGCCTTAAGAGACCCAAGTCGACAACAAGATTCTTTGTGGAGATACATCTCTTGCACTCTGTACTAGAGTGAGTTATTAGTAGAGGGCTGTCAGTGTACATGAGGGAGTGGGTACACTGCCTTAAGAGACCCAAGTCGACAACAAGATTCTTTGTGGAGATACATCTCTTGCACTCTGTACTGGAGTGAGTTATTAGTAGAGGGCTGTCAGTGTACACGAGGGAGTGGGTACACTGCCTTAAGAGACCCAAGTCGACAACAAGATTCTTTGTGGAGATACATCTCTTGCACTCTGTACTAGAGTGAGTTATTAGTAGAGGGCTGTCAGTGTACATGAGGGAGTTGATACACTGCCTTAAGAGACCCAAGTCGACAACAAGATTCTTTGTGGAGATACATCTCTTGCACTCTGTACTAGAGTGAGTTATTAGTAGAGGGCTGTCAGTGTACACGAGGGAGTGGATACACTGCCTTAAGAGACCCAAGTCGACAACAAGATTCTTTGTGGAGATACATCTCTTGCACTCTGTACTAGAGTGAGTTATTAGTAGAGGGCTGTCAGTGTACATGAGGGAGTGGATACACTGCCTTAAGAGACCCAAGTCGACAACAAGATTCTTTGTGGAGATACATCTCTTGCACTCTGTACTAGAGTGAGTTATTAGTAGAGGGCTGTCAGTGTACATGAGGGAGTTGATACACTGCCTTAAGAGACCCAAGTCGACAACAAGATTCTTTGTGGAGATACATCTCTTGCACTCTGTACTAGAGTGAGTTATTAGTAGAGGGCTGTCAGTGTACACGAGGGAGTGGATACACTGCCTTAAGAGACCCAAGTCGACAACAAGATTCTTTGTGGAGATACATCTCTTGCACTCTGTACTAGAGTGAGTTATTAGTAGAGGGCTGTCAGTGTACATGAGGGAGTGGATACACTGCCTTAAGAGACCCAAGTCGACAACAGGATTCTTTGTGGAGATACATCTCTTGCACTCTGTACTAGAGTGAGTTATTAGTAGAGGGCTGTCAGTGTACATGAGGGAGTTGATACACTGCCTTAAGAGACCCAAGTCGACAACAAGATTCTTTGTGGAGATGCATCTCTTGCACTCTGTACTAGAGTGAGTTATTAGTAGAGGGCTGTCAGTGTACATGAGGGAGTTGATACACTGCCTTAAGAGACCCAAGTCGACAACAAGATTCTTTGTGGAGATACACTTCTTGCACTCTGTACTAGAGTGAGTTATTAGTAGAGGGCTGTCAGTGTACATGAGGGAGTTGATACACTGCCTTAAGAGACCCAAGTCGACAACAAGATTCTTTGTGGAGATGCATCTCTTGCACTCTGTACTAGAGTGAGTTATTAGTAGAGGGCTGTCAGTGTACATGAGGGAGTTGATACACTGCCTTAAGAGACCCAAGTCGACAAGGCTGGCAGAAAAAACAAGGGTAGTCCAACTGTCCATAATGTTAGGTTTGAAGAACTGTTATCACAAAGGCGGTGCTTTCAGGACTGATCTAGGAGGAGCTCTGTAGATGGGTATTTCTGATGTGGTTTTTGGCTAGTGGTTTAAAAGGTCACAGCTCATTAGCAATACTTCTTAGACCAGAGCTGAACTAAAGATGAGGATGAACCTAATGTACTACAATTGTATCGAAGGGAACAATTGTTGAAATTATCGGTCTGGCTATGGTGCACAACTCCAAGGCACTGCAAGGTGCTGTGCAACACGCAAACAAGCAGAAATCCACTCAAGCATGGGGCCCAGAAGCTAAAATAAATAAATAAATAAATAAATAAAAATAAAAAAAACAATGAGGTTAATTAACCCCAACGTGAACTTTGACTCTGTCATAACAGTGCTTGTTGAGTGATGTGGGCAAGTGACACAGTATGATACACCTGTATGTATATTGTTGGTGTATAAGGACATGTGGTTTTGTAGTGGAACAGACAGTTCACATTCCACCATCATAATGACAATTGCAGTATGGCATAGATGTGCAAGTGTTTACATACTTATCATTAAATGGTCTGTGACACACATCAGTATAAATTCATGTTGATTACATGGCTACATAAGTTTTGTCTTATACATGTTGTTAATCTGTGATATCCACCACAATGTATCGCCTATTTTGATACAGTTGCAACCTTGGAGAATTCATTGTATGTGTAGTTTAGTTGCTAGAAGCAAGGATTATTGAGGGGGTCAGCCGCACCATTGTGTGACTATTTAGCATTTGTGTCAGTAAATTTTCTGCATGAGCCACAAACAGCTGATCTGTAATGTGTCCTGATATGGCATCAGGCTGCTCAAACACAGCTTGTCTATGAAACACATGTAGGCATATGTTGTGCAATTAATGTAAGTATATGTCATAGTTCAGTTGTACAACTGTGTGCATGGTACCAGTGTGTGGAATGTGATGAATGACCACAGTTGTATGTGTAGGTCTTTGCACAAATCATGTATTCTAATACAACTGAAATGTTAATTGGAGTATACAACTAAGCACAGATAAGCATGTGGATACCACCAGACGTACTCGACCGGAGTGAATAGACAATCTGCTTGCTGACTGTTTGTCTCACACATTACCGCCTGTTGCCATTGTCCATCAGCCAAAGTATACATGCAAACCTTACTCAGTTTCTGTGCCAAGGACAGTAGTACATATTTGTGCTGTGTATGGCTAATAACACAGAACCAACGGGCTGTGACAACATCACAAATCTCCTATAGCATAACTGAGAACATGGACCTATCGGACATAACTGGATCCGTACTTCAACACACCCGTCACATGGACTATGTTCCCGTAGAAGGGTGCACATCAACATGCATCCATCTGACTTGGCGGGGGTGATAGCACCTGATGCATGCTTGCAAAGACACCCAGCCTTTCTCTCAGTACCAGTTCACTTCTAAAGTAACTAAAAACTGTCTTTCTTTTCTCTTATCACTGTAAGAACCTACTTTCACAAATAATACTTATGAATCTTCCTTTAAATTGTATCTAAAATTGTGCCTATAGTTGTACGTGTAATACTGTACAAAATTGTTTATTATATCCTGTGTATTCTGCTGCATATTTATTATCAAATATTTTTGTATATTTGTATGTTTTGGAGCTTTTCTCCCCAGGACTCCATTGAAAATGGGCTATCTTAGCCCAATGGACCATCCTGGTAAATGGCTATCTTAGCCCAATGGACCATCCTGGTAAACCAACTGCAAATAAATAAATCCTGACTCTCCTCATCTGTGAGATAGACCAACATGTCATCATGAACCTTTTCTAATTGTACACTACTAATATCCCAGCTATGTCGGAAAGACATCTTTGATTTGTTCATGCTACGTCCATGTCTGTCATATCTGTTAGATGTCCTCAAGAAAGTCAACAAAGGCATGCATGATGACAACACTGTCATCCTGCAGAACCTGGCCAGACCAAGGAATTTGACACAAATCCACACTGAGCTATTACTGCAACACTGTCACATGTGGCCATAAACACTTGTATCACTAAGTGGGTAGTCCACTGGATCGCATGCATGACATCTAATTATGCTGAAGTGTACGAAGTGACCTGTATGTAGAGTCCAGTGATCAGGTCCATACCTCAGGGATGTATGCTAGGCCCTCTCCTGTTCATTATTTAAGTCACAGACATCAAGAATGACATACGCATACTATGTCCAAACAGCTGCCTGAAGGACTACAGACTGTGGGCAGTTATTGACTCCAGCTGTGATATTAGTATAATACAGACAGTATCAACACACACAAAAGATTACTGCCACAGCCATGAAGACACATGACATGAAACAAAATCATGGGGGGATTTGTTACATTGTAAAAGCAAATGCACAACCCAATGATAATATTGACATTGCACTCTATAATCAGACCAGTAGGTATATGACCTGTGTCCTGGGCTAGATAGTATGCAGAATGTCCACCAGCATGTGGCCACAGTGGTGACTACTCACTTGTATGTAACACAGCTACTGAGTATGTGCAGGACATCCACATCACAGGCCATAATACTTCCATAATTCACAGCCTTCATCACACCAATAACTGAGTACAATACACCCTTCTTAATGTACCTCACTACATATTTTTCAGTCATGCATAACTTAAGTGTACCACATTTGCCACAGTGAGCTCCCACACATCTTATTGGCCATACCTAAGTATTCTTTTTGTTACCTAAACATTACTGTCTGATGGTGTGGAACCCCCCATCAAAGTGTTATACCAGATGCATGTGTAATACCTCTTCCGGTGATGCACACAGTATATACATAGCTGTTTGACAACATGGATGACATGGGTAACATTCATGACAGTGTGGATTGTGCCATATATATGCCATGCACATCAGTCAACTAGCTGGGATTGATTATAATGTCACAGACAGGTATAGCAGGGTCCCTCCTAACACCTCCAGCAGATGTTACAGTGTCAGGATGGTGTGCTTGATTACCCTCATAGATTGCTGACTCCAGCAGATGTTACAGTGTCAGGACGGTGTGCTTGATTACCCTCATAGATTGCTGACTCCAGCAGATGTTACAGTGTCAGGACGGTGTGCTTGATTACCCTCATAGATTGCTGACTCCAGCAGATGTTACAGTGTCAGGACGGTGTGCTTGATTACCCTCATAGATTGCTGACTCCAGCAGATGTTACAGTGTCAGGACGGTGTGCTTGATTACCCTCATAGATTGCTGACTCCAGCAGATGTTACAGTGTCAGGACGGTGTGCTTGATTACCCTCATAGATTGCTGACTCCAGCAGATGTTACAGTGTCAGGACGGTGTGCTTGATTACCCTCATAGATTGCTGACTCCAGCAGATGTTACAGTGTCAGGACGGTGTGCTTGATTACCCTCATAGATTGCTGACAACTCATAATAGTTGTACAATTGTGTTTGTGCAGAACCGTCTATGATCACTCACAACCACATATGTCATGTCAGAGGCATGGGAGTACTGTTGGTATCATTCTGATATTGTCCATAATTGTGCTTGTTTCTGTTTACTGTTGTCCATGAGCCCCACTTGGTGAAGACCTCTGCTGGCATTGCAGTCATATTCAGGCAAATCATTTTGCACATCTCCACAATATGCACCTAACCTTGATTGTATATTATATCCCTTATATATGTCCTCTTCATTGTTCTTGCCAGGATGCTTATATCACAAAGAAAACATCTCTATTGTTTTGTCAGCCTCTGTGATAGTCACATAATATGCATTCAGTGTGCAGTCCATACTGTATCATGTTGATATGTGATTACTGCTTCTGCTACAACTGTTTACATTGACATGCCATCATCAGCTGACATGTTTCACCTGTCCTCTTACCCGGTGTTCATTCCTACAATTCACCTGTGTGTCCCTATTCAATACACACATTTCTCCTGACTGTTTATTTTAATGGCAGTCTATGTACCATTACACATCATTTGCACAACTTTTGTTCAGTATGCCTGAAACAGTGGTCTGCACTGTATACACTTTCATATAATGTGTTGGAACTGTATACATTACTTTGTGCATAACACTGGGATTCTTTCTGGCATGTGGCACAAACATGCTGGCTTAGTTTGCCCGTGGGTAAACATGTTTACATGTGTGCTGCTGTCTGTGTTACTTTACAGGGTTTCTTGGCCAGCAACACTGTTGCTAGCCACAAAACAGTGCTTGTTTATGTTTAAATGTGGCGCGTGGCATGAATATGTAATCAGCACTGCTGCTCACCACTCAAACATGTAAACTCCATGTAGGCTTCACTCTAAGTCTGCATGGGATTTAGTGAATCCCCATGAATGTCTTTGCTGTTTAATATCATATCCTGGTTTGCCCAAGAAGCCAGTATCTTTTAATTTTATGGCTATGGTCTCCATCTGCAGAGCTGTTTGGACCTAGGAAAATGAAATCTGTCATTGCCTTCAGTTCTTCCCATCTGTGGAGGCAATGACAACCATACAGTAATACGGTGTAATCTTATTTGTGAAGTGTATATTGTTTGCACCAGCTTCCCATTCCTGAACTAATCAGCACTTTCATGTTCAGTTCTACTCCTTGGCCTGCATACAGATTCCCCAGGAAACAAACATTTTGATCTGGTATCCCATTTTTTTCTAAGAGATTGACATATTTTGTTATGCCCCACAATCATTTTTTTATAATCCCTTGAGTTTTTCTTTTTATGAAAACGTCTGTTAACTTACAAATTACATTACGCACCAAGCATTCTTTGTTTATGGTGCCTGAGTTTGACCCAAAGCCATTGGTTATATTGTTTTTCTTTTTCTTGTTTTAGTTCTTTACATTGCATTCTTTTATTTTTTTTTCATTTTATCATTAAATTCAACATACTGTGTTTTATGTTAGTTTAATAAACTCATTTTAATCTCTGAACAGTTGCACTTTATCCTTCATTTGTCTTTTTCATCAAAACAAATAAAAATACTTCTGAATAGACATTGTGTACAGTACTATTATATAAATTTACTAACCAAACAAAATAGAGGGATAAAAGTTCAGAAACGGATCAGACATGACTGTTTTTTCTCGGTTTAGTTCATTATCTCCCAGACTACCTACCGTTTGCAAAGTTATCCTTCTGCCAGCATTACATCACCTTTGCATCATAACTAACTCCTTTGCTATTTCCATCCATATAAATTAATATTTTCTCTCTCACTGCAGATATTGTGCAACTTCACCTTACACTATTCATAAATCCTACAGTACTGTTAAAGTTATTTGTTCTTTCTTGACAAACCCTGCATATCTGTTCTTGCAGATACCCTACTCAACTATTACAACTCAATATTTCTCCCATGTGTGTGATTTTGCTAGGTATTGTAGTTATTTTTTCAGCAGAAATGTATGTTTTCTACACTAGACAGTTTATATATGTGTCTCAGAGAATTCCCCTTCACTAGAACAGACTTTTTTTCTAAGTGAAGGGAAAGCTCTTCCCTAACTCTATTCAAGAAACACTTGCACAGTGGATGAGGAATTAGAAATGCACCCTGTGTCTCACACCTGTTTATCTAATGGACACAGACAACTTATAAATCCTGCCCAAAAACACACCAGCTTATAAATCCTGCCCTAGCTTATATATGCCTTTAGAATAATCTCTAAGGCACTTAAACTTGTAGAATGCAATTGGTATGCTTGTCTAAGCTTATAAGGCCCAGTAGTTGTTATGGTAGTATACACCTATGAACTTATAATGAACTAAGAAAGGATCCCATATTCTGAACCTGTGCTAGTGATTCCTGATTTACCTAAAGAATTCACCATCCCCGGGATTCAAGAAGCTCGGCGCGAGGATGGTTTTAGCCTTGTAAAATTGACATAAGAGTATCGCATCAGATATTTAACTTAAATATCATTCAAGCAAAGTGGCACTGTCATAATGAATAAGCACTAGTAAGCAGGTGTAAGCACAAATAAGCAGCAGTAAACATATATAAGTACCAGTAAGCAAGTCTGAGTGCGCTTGCACAGGTCAAAGCAGTGCCCAGTGCCCAGCATAGGAAATGTATATAAGTATGTACAGATATATAATATATATATATATATATATATATATATATATATATATATATATATATATATATATCTATGAAGAAAGAACGACGTAACAATAAAGCAGACAAAAGGAATGAGAGGGGAATCAACAGCAACCCCAGTATTATATAGCGCTGTCAGCGTATGTCATATCCAGCTGGGCAGGAGTGAGCAAAGCACTGCTACTCACACCACAGGCAGGATATTACCAGTGGGAGTAACATTGTTGATCTGCTAAGTCTACATTACACACAAAGGGTAGTCCCTGGTGGGACTACCCAAAAATTGATAAGCTATTTGGCCATCCGGCCATTACACAAGCAAGAGCAGGTATGTTCAAGGACTAAATGGTGGGAGAGCCTGAGAATACATGGGTTGGGACAACATAGGTGTAGGGCCCCTAACACTCGGGAGAGGACAATGTGTGGAGGTGTGTCATGGCTGTGATAACAACTGGACAATGGATGGTATGCGTGTATGTTGAACTCGGGTGGGGTGGAGGAACTATGGGTATGAAATTATGGAGCCAGGCGTGTCAGAGTTGAATGTGCTGGTTCTAATTGGACTGTCCCATGGAGGTCAGCAAGTTCGTTATAAGTATGTATGCATACACACATGCAGACATCAATATGTAGAAGTACATTCTCTCAAACACATTCATTCCATTACAGACATAAACAACATGAATGTGCACTTACAAACCTTGACAGTAGATGAATTATAGGGTGTGCATAAGAGGGAAGGGACGAAACTGCTAAAACGCAAAAGTGTGTACAATGTCCGAAGCCAGTGCTGTACTGAAAAAAATCAAATGTGAGGACTTTCCCACACATGGAAACATTCCTGTGATCTGCCTGCTACGGCAACGCCAATTACTAAACCGGTCTATTTGTAAAAGAAATACGCTGAACATGTACATAATTAGGCTCTCGTGTAACGTTTGCATTACCACATAGTCATACTTATTAATTTATTGTAGTGTCATGTTAACGGAAGTAAGGATGTAATGAAGTATAGAGTCTAATCTTGACATAAACACATGCGTGTCCCATGTGGGACAACCCAAAAATTGTGAATAGTGTCCTTTTGGTCGCTCATGTCACCAATGTTTGTGGAATAAAAGTTTGGGAGTTCTGAGGATACGTGGAGTGAGTCAACCAAAGGGATGGGTTTATAGGAGTAGGGAGTGGTCAATGTGTAGTGGTGTGGATACACCACGAATCCAACTGTAGAATGGATGACTGTAGTGTTAGGGAGGCATTGGGGTGGGTGTTTGGGGAACCAGGAGCCATGGGTATATGGGTATATATGCAAATGAAGCAGCACAGCAATAGTCGAAATCCACTGCATCACATACCATTTACCATCGGTAATCTGTACATGAACATATTGCGACATCTGTCCGCTGTATAACCTGCAAAATAACAATTAAAAGTTAACTGGAGTGAAGTGTCAGTGTCATAATGAATAAGGCACTAGTAAGCAGGTTTAAGCATATATAAACATCAGTAAGCATGTGTAAGTGCATTTGCCCGGGGTATGCATTGCTTTATAGACACACACACACACACACACACACACACACACACACACATATATATATATATATATATATATATATATATATATATATATGTATGCATATATATATATATATATATATATATATATGTGTGTGTGTGTGTGTGTGTGTGTGTGTGTGTGCGTAGATATACACAGATATACAGCTATGCTAGGAAACAGCACACAAGAATGACATATGTTCACAGGCTATGCCAATGGAAGTGAGGGGCCCAAACAAGAAACATGAAACACGTAGCATGACCTTCCAACCCTCCCAGCCGGACACGGGAAACATATGCACAAACAATGTAAAGAGTCCACTGCTCCCCTGACCACAGGCAGGATACAACCGGGAGAGGGTACACAGTGCATCCATGAATTCTAATCTTGGAACACAGACAGGAGCGTCCCTTGCAGGATACCCCAAAAATTGGCAAGAACAAAAAAAGGTGATAAACCGAACATTCTGGCTGGGGTGTATACATACCCGGAATACAAGGGTGGGAAATCCTGATGACCCATGGGTTGAGACTATTGTATGAAATGGGTCCCGTGAAGTGGAGAGTGGGCAGTGTGTAGTGGTATGTCCAGAACCGACCAGGACCCTGAGTAAGGATGGGTGCTGTAGAGGCATCATCCAACGAGCAGCCACACCCACTACGAGTCCCACTATATGGCAAGGAACGGAATAACCAGATGTGGATGTATATATGTAGAGGTATGTGTGTGTATATCTACCCATAGTGACATAGAGATAAGCCTCTCCTTCTCCATAGTACAAATGTATATATACAGAGACAGAATACATATACAGACCAACATATAGATATATACATATGCAGACACCCATAGACCCATATATTGTTAAACTTCCGAACTTACTTTTCCGCACTTGAGAAAAGAAAAGAACAGGAAATAATGGAGTCTGACACCAAGCGGGTACAGTTACTGAGCGCTTTCGTTCGTTTATTGGAGTAATTCGAACTTCATCAGAGTAATAGCATTACAAAAGAGATTCATGTTTTATACTTTAGTAGGTCATGCCCATTGTTAATAAGGTGTAAAATGCTGCAAAACTATTGGTGGAAAAATAGCTGATAGGACCAATAGTAACTAATGCACACAGTTAAAACAAGCTGTTAAATGCTGTAAAACTATAGGTGGATGCTAGCTGAAAGGACCAATGGCAAGGCCTGGGTTGGGAGGGTTTTGAATGGCTAAGCTGTCAGGGAAAGTGGGTGTGCTTTTGAATGGTTAGTTGTACCATTTCAAAGCGCATTTAACATTTAAGTTTTCGTTAAGGCCTGGGGGAGAGTCGGCCTGTAGAAGCAGCTGCCATTTAAGCTCTTTTAGTTCAAGGAGAGTGTTGTAGTCTCCGTAAAATGGACGGATTTGTTCAACTACCAGGAACAGACATTTGGTGAAGTTGTTGCAGGCTGTGCTATGCCTGCTGAGAGCGTTGCGTCGGTCTCCAGACCTAATGGCTCCTAGATGCTCCTTTACTCTATCAGATAATTTTCTGATAGTTTTGCCGATGTAGAAGGAGGGGCAATTTGTGCAGTAGGCCGCGTAGATCACCAGGGTCGAGTGGCAGTCATGGTGTTTATTGATTCTAACTGTGTAGCCACTGTGTTGGAAGTTGAAGTGGTCACCTGTGTGTATGTAAGGGCAGACCACGCAATTGCCACAGGGGTGTATGCCTATGGGTCTGTCTGGGGGGTCAGGCATCGGGGGGATAAGGTCATCCTTTTCAAACTCGGTCCTGAGCGTCCTAGTTTTCTTGTAGGAAAACATGGGTGCCTCGCCTAGGATTCTGTGAGTGGTGAGGTCTGACCTAATGATGTTCCAGTTCCTTAATAGGATGGTACGAAGGGGGCCCATGTCACGGCTAATGGGGATGGGAAAACTGCTGGTTCTGTCCGCAGTGGTACCCCTATTGCTGGGGGTGAATCCATGGGTGAGTATGGGTTGGTGCCTGTCTCCTCTATGAGCAGCAACTTCCCGAAACACCTCGGTGATGAGCTCGTCAGGGTAGTGCCTTAGAGAAAACATGTGGGCTAGGAATTTACACTCTAGGTAAAAAACATTCTCGTCAGAGATAAGTCTTGACATGCGGATGAATTGCCCTCGGAGCACGTTCCTCTTCATGAAGAAAGGGTGCTGGCTCCTGAAATCCAGAAAATTGTTCCTGTAGGTGTCTTTGCGAAAGACGTTGGAACTGAGGGAGCCATTGTTGGGGTTGACAGTGATTTGGGTGTCCAGGAAGGTGATATGCTGGCCTCTGCCTGAGACTTCGAAGCTGAGATAGGGAATGCTGCTTTTAAGGGTGTGCAGGAAGGAGTCCAATTCAGTGTTGGATCCATTCCATACAAAAAAAATGTCGTCAATATAACGACGGTACATGCTGACGTGGTGGAAACCTGGCAGGAGGGTTAGCTTTTCTTTTCCCACGTGCAAAGGACCACATTAGCGTATGCGGGGGCCATCTTGGAGCCCATGGCTACACCTTTGGTCTGTAGGTAAATTTCACCATTGCAGTTAAAGAAATTATTTTTCAACACAGCTGTGGTTAAAGATAACAACATTTCAGTTCTGACTGCATTAAACTTAGCATGCTTGTTTAAGAATAACTCTACAGCTTCTAGTCCTTCCCTGTGAGGGATATTGTTGTACAATGCTATGATATCAAGAGTAACAAGGATACTGTCAGTAAAATCACAGTTACAGTTATGCAATAATTTCAGAAAGTCCCAGGAGTCTTTAATGTAAGTGTCCGTGGCTTGCACCAACGGATTGTATACAGAGTCTAGGTATTGTGAGATGGTCTCTGTTTTAGTCCTTTTGTTCGATATTATCAGTCTTAGTGGTGGGTCTCCGGGATTTTTGTGCACCTTAGGAATGCCGAATGCTTTTCCTAAGCAAGGTTGGTGCACATAGAGGTAGAGGTATTCATCCAGAGAGAGGAGCTGCTTTTCTTCAAGCGTTTTGAGTAGCTTATCAATACTGGAGAAGTTGTTGATGGCTTCTTGTAGGGTGACCGCTTGGTAGTACTCGTTTATTTAGCAGCTCATTTAATTTGTTGGCATAGGCAGTTTGTTCCATGAGAACAATGCCCGTGCCTTTGTCAGCCTTCATGATCCTCAGGCTTCTGTACGAGCTGAGGTCGTTTAATGCACTTTTTTCTGCCTCTGTGAGGTTGAACCATTTGTGGTTAGTGGGTTGTTTGAGTAGAGTTCTGATCTCAAACTCGCATACATTTTGGAAGGCTTGGAGGGTATTATTGATGGCTGGGGTGTACATACTTTTCCTCCTGAGTTTGTTGGCAGTTTGACTCTGGGTGCCCTGGGTTGCCGTAGCGTCCTCCTCCTGGTCATCGTAGATGATTTTAAGGTTCAATTTCCTCAGGTAGAGCCTGAGGTCGAGTAGCACATCAGGGGTCCTCGCTCTTTGCGAGGGTAGGAAAGAGAAGCCTTTGCTTAATAGTAGCAGGTGTGCTGGAGTGAGGTATCTGTTCGTCAGATTGAACACAGTATTGTGGAGCTGATTCTTCCTGAGGGTTAATATCCCCTCGTTGAGCTCCTGGTGGCCATGGGTCTGCCTACCTGTGCCCACCTGGTGGAGTTCTGCCTCCTCCCTCTGTAGTACCCGCTCCTTTGTCCTCTGCCCCTGTGCTGCTGATTCCAGTTGGGGGGTTGCCCTGTTGTGTTGCCCTGCCATAAAAAAGGCTGCTGATTGAGGGCAAACACCTGTTCCGCTGGTAAGTTTTGAGGACTTGCTCCGTTGGGTGGGGCTTGAGGAGGCGGGTTGGGAGGGTTTGGTCTAGCTGCCATAGGTGGCCTTGGTGCGTCTTGTGTCTCTAATGGCATAGCGACCATGTCATGCCCAGGTCGAACATCGTTTGTTGGTCCTGTGGTTACAGGGGTAGGCCTGTTCTGTCTCTCGTTCTTGAGCCTGTATGCTTGGTTATTCCCGTATTGCTGCAAGTCTCTGTTAGAATTTTTTGTTTCCTGAATACTAGCGTGGCCACATGCCGAGTGATCCTGGGTGAAATGCCATCGAACGTATGCCTGTAGTTTTCAAAGTCCTGATGTTTCAGGGCCTGGTCTTGCAGCTTGTGCAATTCTTCTTTGAGCTGGTTGAGTCTCCCTTGGTTGTGGTCAATGAGGAGGTTGAGGGTAGTTAGTCCTGTGTCATTATATAGTTTGACCAGCTCAGAGAAAATGTTCATGTCCCTGGAGATTCCATTGGGGAATCTATAAAACCTGAGGCCCTGTGGGACGATCCCGTGGTGTACACAGGACTTCAGATAATAGATGTCGTACTCAATATTTTTGTACAGCATCAATTTCCTTTCTAGATCAAAGATGAGGTTCTTACATTGGTTCGAATGGGGCGGTTGTGCCGCTCTCATAACCTCTGTGTTCGGATGTTGTTGCTGGTTATTGATAAGGAAGGGGTTTCCTCCCCTTGGTCCTTCCATCAGATGCAGGACGGTGTTGGCGTTGGCATTTAATCCTCGTGGGTCTGCTGGCGGGAGCGCTGTTGTTGGTCTTTCCGGTGGGATGATCGTGGTCAGTCCTGCGGCGCTGTCACTTGCCATTCTGTCACGGGATCTTGTGGGTCCCTCTGGAGTGGTCTGCTGGTTGTTGCCGGCATTGTTCTGTGTTGGACTGCTGCTGTAGCCTGTAAAAAGGCTAGGGGTAAAGTCTCCGGTATTGATACGTAGGTCCCTGCATCTGTTTAGGATGCCTTGTGCCCTGTGCATGACCTCTTGGTATTCTCGTTGTAATGCTGCTGTTTCCGAGTTGATGCCTTCTTCGAAAAGGCTTTGGCTACTGGAGCCTGGTACCTCGCTAGGTGTGCTATCCATTTGTCCAGAGGCTAAAACTTACTTATGTATAACCAACTATTGAACTAGGAAGAAACTTTCAAAACTTAATTAAAAAACTTCCGAAACTTAATTAAAAAACTTCCGAACTTACTTTTCCGCACTTGAGAAAAGAAAAGAAAAGGAAATAATGGAGTCTGACACCAAGCGGGTACAGTTACTGAGCGCTTTCGTTCGTTTATTGGAGTAATTCGAACTTCATCAGAGTAATAGCATTACAAAAGAAAATCATGTTTTATACTTTAGTAGGTCATGCCCATTGTTAATAAGGTGTAAAATGCTGCAAAACTATTGGTGGAAAAATAGCTGATAGGACCAATAGTAACTAATGCACACAGTTAAAACAAGCTGTTAAATGCTATAAAACTATAGGTGGATGCTAGCTGAAAGGACCAATGGCAAGGCCTGGGTTGGGAGGGTTTTGAATGGCTAAGCTGTCAGGGAAAGTGGGTGTGCTTTTGAATGGTTAGTTGTACCATTTCAAAGCGCATTTAACATTTAAGTTTTCGTTAAGGCCTGGGGGAGAGTCGGCCTGTAGAAGCAGCTGCCATTTAAGCTCTTTTAGTTCAAGGAGAGTGTTGTAGTCTCTGTAAAATGGACGGATTCGTTCAACTACCAGGAACAGAAATTTGGTGAAGTTGTTGCAGGCTGTGCTATGCCTGCTGAGAGCGTTGCGTCAGTCTCCAGACCTAATGGCTCCTAGATGCTCCTTTACTCTATCAGATAATTTTCTGATAGTTTTGCCGATGTAGAAGGAGGGGCAATTTGTGCAGTAGGCTGCGTAGATCACCAGGGTCGAGTGGCAGTCATGGTGTTTATTGATTCTAACTGTGTAGCCACTGTGTTGGAAGTTGAAGTGGTCACCTGTGTGTATGTAAGGGCAGACCACGCAATTGCCACAGGGGTGTATGCCTATGGGTCTGTCTGGGGGGTCAGGCATCGGGGGGATAAGGTCATCCTTTTCAAACTCGGTCCTGAGCGTCCTAGTTTTCTTGTAGGAAAACATGGGTGCCTCGCCTAGGATTCTGTGAGTGGTGAGGTCTGACCTAATGATGTTCCAGTTCCTTAATAGGATGGTACGAAGGGGGCCCATGTCACGGCTAATGGGGATGGGAAAACTGCTGGTTCTGTCCGCAGTGGTACCCCTATTGCTGGGGGTGAATCCATGGGTGAGTATGGGTTGGTGCCTGTCTCCTCTATGAGCAGCAACTTCCCGAAACACCTCGGTGATGAGGCCCCCGCATACGCTAATGTGGTCCTTTGCACGTGGGAAAAAGAAAAGCTAACCCTCCTGCCAGGTTTCCACCACGTCAGCATGTACCGTCGTTATATTGACGACATTTTTTTTGTATGGAATGGATCCAACACTGAATTGGACTCCTTCCTGCACACCCTTAAAAGCAGCATTCCCTATCTCAGCTTCGAAGTCTCAGGCAGAGGCCAGCATATCACCTTCCTGGACACCCAAATCACTGTCAACCCCAACAATGGCTCCCTCAGTTCCAACGTCTTTCACAAAGACACCTACAGGAACAATTTTCTGGATTTCAGGAGCCAGCACCCTTTCTTCATGAAGAGGAACGTGCTCCGAGGGCAATTCATCCGCATGTCAAGACTTATCTCTGACGAGAATGTTTTTTACCTAGAGTGTAAATTCCTAGCCCACATGTTTTCTCTAAGGCACTACCCTGACGAGCTCATCACCGAGGTGTTTCGGGAAGTTGCTGCTCATAGAGGAGACAGGCACCAACCCATACTCACCCATGGATTCACCCCCAGCAATAGGGGTACCACTGCGGACAGAACCAGCAGTTTTCCCATCCCCATTAGCCGTGACATGGGCCCCCTTCATACCATCCTATTAAGGAACTGGAACATCATTAGGTCAGACCTCACCACTCACAGAATCCTAGGCGAGGCACCCATGTTTTCCTACAAGAAAACTAGGACGCTCAGGACCGAGTTTGAAAAGGATGACCTTATCCCCCTGATGCCTGACCCCCCAGACAGACCCATAGGCATACACCCCTGTGGCAATTGCGTGGTCTGCCCTTGCATACACACAGGTGACCACTTCAACTTCCAACACAGTGGCTACACAGTTAGAATCAATAAACACCATGACTGCCACTCGACCCTGGTGATCTACGCAGCCTACTGCACAAATTGCCCCTCCTTCTACATCAGCAAAACTATCAGAAAATTATCTGATAGAGTAAAGGAGCATCTAGGAGCCATTAGGTCTGGAGAACGACGCAACGCTCTCAGCAGGCATAGCACAGCCTGCAACAACTTCACCAAATTTCTGTTCCTGGTAGTTGAACAAATCCGTCCATTTTACGGAGACTACAACACTCTCCTTGAACTAAAAGAGCTTAAATGGCAGCTGCTTCTACAGGCCAACTCTCCCCCAGGCCTTAACGAAAACTTAAATGTTAAATGCGCTTTGAAATGGTACAACTAACCATTCAAAAGCACACCCACTTTCCCTGACAGCTTAGCCATTCAAAACCCTCCCAACCCAGGCCTTGCCGTTGGTCCTTTCAGCTAGCATCCACCTATAGTTTTACAGCATTTAACAGCTTGTTTTAACTGTGTGCATTAGTTACTATTGGTCCTATCAGCTATTTTTCCACCAATAGTTTTGCAGCATTTTACATCTTATTAACAATGGGCATGACCTACTAAAGTATAAAACATGATTCTCTTTTGTAATGCTATTACTCTGATGAAGTTCGAATTACTCCAATAAACGAACGAAAGCGCTCAGTAACTGTACCCGCTTGGTGTCAGACTCCATTATTTCCTGTTCTTTTCTTTTCTCAAGTGCGGAAAAGTAAGTTCGGAAGTTTTTTAATTAAGTTTCGGAAGTTTTTTAATTAAGTTTTGAAAGTTTCTTCCTAGTTCAATAGTCGGATATATATATATATATATAGACATCAATATATAAATATATACATGTATGCATACATATACAGATATATCTGTATATAGTAATGTGTGTATGTATATATATATATATATATATATATATATATATATATATATATATATATATATGTGTGACTGTAAATATACACATGTATATAGCTAGGCTATGATACAGCAGTTAAGAGTTACATATGTTCACAGGCCGTGCATATGGGGGTGAGGCGTCCAATAAACAAACGTGTAACACGTAGCATCAACCCCCCCACCCCCCTGCTAGGCCTGTGAGACGTACAGAGACACACAATAAAAGTAAACACACCACTGCTTCCCAGACCACCGGCAGGATACTACTAGTAGGAGAGACCTGCCAGGTCTAATCTTGAAACATAGACATCGATGTCCCTTGTGGGACACCCAAAAATTAATGATCATCGGAGTCAGTCCCAGTAATGATTCCTCAAACCAAGCTGTAGACGTACACGGACCAGTAGGTTGTGCAAGCCTAATAACCCATGGGTTGACATAATGTACATGTGTCCTGACACACGGAGAGTGGGCAGTGTGTAGTAGTGTGTTTATACTCCACCTGCAACCACAGTAGGGATGAGTGCTGTAAAGGAGGCGCAGGTAGGGGAACTATGGGTATGCAATTATGGGCCTAGGCATGCAGGTGTTGGCTGGCGCAGTCATATTAGGACCACCCCGGGGATGTAAGTAATATTCCGAAATGGGCATAGCTGACACCCATACCTCTTAACCACTAAGAGCAAATCCACTGGACAGGACATAAACCATTGGGGGAACAAATAGGAACCATACCTCTGAACTGTCCCCGATTTCCAGGGACGTCCCTGATTTTGACTCAGTTTCTAACTCTGTCCCACTTAATCCCTCCTAAAACTAGTGACTTTTGGAGGAAAGGTGGTGAATTACACGTAATGAATAATGGCAATAATTAAGAGTTATAAACATCATGTACCTCAGAAAATGTGTATGAATTCATATGCTCTGAGTCTGTCAATGTGTCAGATTAATAGCACTAATAATTTAAATGTGTCCCTGATGTTGTTATGACATGTCCCTGATTCAGCTGATATTTTTCCACAATCGTATGAGAGGTCTGATAGGGACAAAAAGCACATATTCCACTGACGACCTTAGAAAGATGATAGAATATTAGGTATGCAGTAGCATGACTCGGCTGAAGGATGTAGGTTCCAAAACCCAATTACTTGTTTGTATTGAAGAATGTCAGTTCCCATGTATTAGCCAGACAGGTGCAGATTGTAAGAGGAACACACCAATAATGTGAATCAAACTCTGGACAGGCCATGGATTCTGTACAGTTGAACGGCATGCTTTAGCCTAATGGGCAGCCATTCCCAATACTGTAGGCATGCAATCCAATGTAATAGGCATTACAAGGTAATATCATAGTCCTCACTCCCACCCAGGGGTGTGAGTGTCAGATGCAAACACCAAATGCAGTGCATTTGCAAGTGCGGGAGCAAGCGGGTGTAAGCCTGTTTGGCCGCCAGTATGCGAGTATTACACTGGTGAAGCAATGTAGAGACTGAGTGTAAGAAACTGTAACAGGAGGTTAACATTGCTTAGCTCCATGCAAACCCACATACACCCACTTACAACTGCTTTAATGTGCCTTAATCACTCCGTATCCAATGGCCTTGTTCTGCCCAGCAACAAAATAAACGGCCTCTGCAAGGCTCGAAACCAGGACCCTGCACACACAGCTATTGTGATTTACCTCTAAGCCATGGCAGATATACAGACATCGGACCTTGTCACAAACATATCAACCAGTGCAGTCATTCAACAGTATAGGAAATGTATTCCATCTTGTTGATGTATGTGTGAGTGTTTATGGCCAGCATATAGATACATACATATATATAGATATATCAGGAACATCCCATGTGAGAACAAAGCATTACAAAGGAATAAAAAGGGAAACACCAGCAATGCCTGTATTATGTAGTGGTGTTGTCCTATGTAATATCAAGACTCCCTCAGACAGACATGTGTCATTCATACATGCAAACATTTGTACATTGGCTAAATACATCACCCTGTCCATTTTATTTACATTAACACAACAGTTCCTGTCCAGTCATTATGTGAGAACAGTACTCTTGCAAGGTGCTGTGTGCGACATCGTCATCATGAAAAAGGTAAATGGGGTAACCGTAGAGGGACCGGTAGTGTGTGTACATTGGGGTCGTCTACATCATGTGTACCTGGAACCTTTAGGAGTCATCGTGTGAATGAGAGACAGGGGTGAGGACAACTGAAGTATGTTGTGATGCATATTAAAATGGTTATGTGTCCAGTGGACATGTGTGTGAAATGGACAGCTATGTATGGGGCAAATGTTGTTCTCAAACCGATTGGCCTTTTGTTTCCGTAGGGTGAGAGTGGGATGTGGGGGAAGGAAAGTAGGTATGCTCGTGGAGGATAGGTTGGGTAGGATGACAGACAAGACAGCATACATGTTCAGTATATGACACATGTGGGGGGATACATCTTGGATGGGGAGGGGTTTTCGGCAGTCACAAGCCCATGAGCCCCCAGATGGAAACAGTGGGATGGAAGTCCCCAGCCATGGGCAGCCACCCCTGCACCAAAACAGCCACAAAGGTGGCAGTGCTGGGGGCTGTCTAGGAGGGGCAGACTCACCCTGTAAATGTGACACTCTGCCCTCGAGCTGGTGTATCTGGCCTTGAAACCCCTTATTGAGCCACCTACGCATCACATCTGGGACTGTACAACAGCAGACATGTTCCTATCTGGACCTGCTCCCAGGGGGGACAAGCCCCATCCTCAGTGGTGGTTCCTCCAGAAGGTGGTGCAGAGCCAACAGAGTTGGAGGACCAAGGCTGGGTCCCAGATGTGCTGGTGCTTGGTGCCATGGCCAGCTGAAGTGGGACAGGAGATTCTGCCAGGACCTCCAAACCCATACAGCCTATGGTGTTGCAGTTTATACACAGTTATGGCTTAGTAATAGTCAACAGCATTCAGTATTGCTTATAACAGCATGCATAGATATGACCATCAACCCAACACAACAGATGGTATACATTTGCAGAGGGAGCACAACACATGCATATATACTGCATAACATCTGTACAAAGTGTAGAAGACTTGTGACTGCAGCTATGAACAGTGGCCCATTATTGGCATGTCACTGAGAACCCCAGACAGTGTGTGTCATACCACTGTTTCATGTGACATATGTCCAATCATGGATGCGATGGCAGTAACTCATCACTATCACTATGTACTGACTGCAATCCTCACACTATGCTCCTGCAGTTCACAGATGTGTGTTCAGTGAGTAACACAGGAAACAAATGGTTCCACACATTGACCAGTCCACAGATGGCCCTACAGATGGGGGTCCCTCACAAACAGAGCACTGTCTTGTCAGTTTTAAAACATGCAGAATAGCCATTACCACACACAACATGTTAAACTGGCAGTAGTCTCAATAAAACATAGCTACACTTACATGCTGTAGTCATGTCTGGCACATCACCCTCCTCTATTTAGGCTATTTCCCACTGTGTATCTTGAGGAACATCCAGATATCATCTGTGATGCCATTTACCAAACACCAGATCCAGGTACGACTCACAGCAACTGTCATGGGCAAACACCAACTTGATGTTCCTAGATATTGTACTGTGTTTCCATGCGATTGGCTATGGGAACATCATCACAGCTGTTCCACATGCAATCAGCTAGAGTAGGACTGCAATAGGTGCAGAGGCCATCACCTGATCATGACCATCACTTGCAAAACACAAGCTGCTGCTGAGCAGGTGTACAACTCCACATCTACCAGAGAGTGTGTGGGAGGGACAGACAGAGGCAAAGTACATCAGAGAAGGGCTTGGAGACTACATCCTAAGCATTGTCTGTCACACACCTACCAGTACAGTGGTTCAAACCCTGACTGACTAGTCATTACTATTACAAGTGCATGCAGTTACTCCATGTGCCACAAAGCTGACATGTTGGTGTGCTGTAAGAACATATGTATGTGCTGGTGAGCAACATCTGCAACAGAGATATAGTAGACATACATTAGGTGTAGCACACATGGCTGTCCACATGAACGGATGTCATTGTCAACACAACCATACTCTCTAATGGACTCACATTGACACACTTTGCCAGGCCCACAAATACACTTCCTAACTACTTAGTTTGCCACACTGCAGTAATGCACAGGTACTACATGCACCACAGGGGATATCCGGAGGTTCTATGGGCTAGGGTATGTGAATGTGTCTGACATCAGTCGGTATGCCAATGGAAGTTACACTGGGTGCGACTGTGGTTGGGAGCATCATACCCCACACGCAGACACAAGGTCCCAGTACTGACATGCATGTGTGCATTGCTTCATGGGTGTGTAATGGTTGGCTGTGCAAGATGGCTGTACAAGGCTGGGTGAGGTGTAATCCTTGGCATCATGCCACCTGACAATGGTGTGCAGTGTGGTACAGGGGTGTAGTGTCTGCAATGTCCCACACAGATGGGTATTGTATGAACTGTCTTGACATCCTGGTTACCATTGTGTATGGTCATAACTTTGCAATGCATGCCATGTCTGTGTTTGATAGTCCTTGACATGGACATTGCCTGGGATGTGCACGTCCCACAATAATGTACAGTGACATGTACAAGTGTACCTGTACAGTGACATGTACAAGTGTACCTGGTCTGGCTGGTACATGTTGCCTACACAGACTGTTATCCTCAGATATGCCAATACTGGCGTGGTGTGGCAAGACCTGCTTATTGACAGCAGGTTAACCCTGCACCTGCATTGATAGCATGATACAGGTATTCCCTGGTGTCAGTGGCATATGTCCATACAGGGCACATGTGTAAGGCATTGTATGGCCTCTGTGGATCACATTTGTTGGCACCACATATGTTGCAGGCATCCAGTGGGGAACATAGTGAAGGCACATTGTCCGCAATCATGTGCCTATTGTACTGCTGTACAGGGTGCCATGCTCTCTGCAGCCCACTGCAATCACACCATGCCTACTATCTGTCATCAATGTGCAGGGTACTAGCAACATAGCGGGATATTCTAGGCAAGTGTGTTTGTGTATGACATATGGGTTCAGAACGTATTCTGGGTAATAGTAGGGTTGCATACTTTGTTCAACAGGCCTTTTGCCAGATGTAGGAGTATGGCTTGCCAACACAGTCCCTTGGCTGACTGACAGCTGTACTCCTCGTGAGGTGGACATTATGACATATAATATGGACTCCGTATAGGAAAATTACAAAATCCGCTCCCCAACATGTCCAGTGGTTAGACACTCACAGCCACCTCCACACAGGCTCTGATTGTCAAACACACACACCTGCCATGTCTTGGAATAAAAATCCTACCTAACTAGTGTATCACACTACAGCATTACACAATTACAGCATGCACGATGGAGATTACAGGGTTACAACAGTCCCAGAGGTGTATTACTAGGTGGGTGACAACAGCAGGATTGCCAAAGGTGGTTATGTGAATTGTAAAGAGTGTGCATACTCTAAAAAGCATTGTTACTTTCTCAGGCAGACAGACAAACACACACACACAGTTGGTCTTTCTTGGAATAGAATCCCTACCTAACTAGTTTATTACACTACAGCAATACACATTTACAGCACAAGCTATGGAGAATACTGGGTTTCAGCACTCCC
The DNA here is from genome assembly GCF_019279795.1 of Protopterus annectens. Taxonomy (NCBI): domain Eukaryota; kingdom Metazoa; phylum Chordata; order Ceratodontiformes; family Protopteridae; genus Protopterus; species Protopterus annectens. The sequence goes on from NC_056747.1 coordinate 1,285,140,456, forward strand.
AGAGGTGTATTTCTAGGTGGGTAACATCAGCAGGATTGCCAAAGGTGGGTATGTGAATTGTAAAGAGTGTGCATACTCTAAAAGCATTGTTTCTTTCACAGGCAGGCAGCCAAACAGACACACACAGAGTTGACCTGTCTGGGATTAGAACACCTACCAAGCTAGTTTAACACACTACAGCATTACACAGTTACAGCACGCACCATAGAGATTACTGGGTTACAGCAGTCCCAGAGGTGTATTCGTAGGTGGGCGACATCAGCAGGATTGCCAAAGAAGGGCATTTCAAGTGTACTGCGAGTTGTACATGTCTGTTACCTGCATGTACCCGCTGCTTACTGTCACAAAAACACATTTACACCTGCTTAAAAGTGTCTTATGCAGTCCTAATTGACAGTATCAACAAGGCTTGCAGGTCTTGAACCCTGGACCATGCACACTGAGGTCACTGGACGTACCACTAAGCCATTTGGGTTATATACATGTTGCATGGAGTCTATAATGCACATCTTACTACAGGTATTCCACAGTACTGAAACAAATGGGACAGTCACTTTGTGTACATATATACAGTACCCTTGAATGTACTGTACTCTGTGAAACAACAAAGACAAGTCTACATATGTACAACTGTCATAACTACATATATATATATATATATATATATATATATATATATATATATATACATGTATGTATGCACTACAGGAAGTGTACATACACACACACACATATATATTTATATATATATATATATATATATATATATATATATATACATACATATATATATGCATACACACAGACACAGCTCTCTCTCTCTCTCTCTCTCTATATATACATATATGTATATATATATATATATATATATATATATATATATATATATATATATATATATATACACATCTGAACACCCTTTGTGACACAGAAGGGTTCCAAAGCAACTGACGTGTACACAAAACTGAGGCATCTCTTGTGTTATAACACTTAAATCTCAAGCAGTTCACCAGAGAAGGTATGGTTGTTGTGTATGTGGAGTTTGGGGTGGGGAATGATGGCTAATGTAATCTATCCAGGGGATTGTGGTTAGGGTGGGGGAATGATGGGTATGGACTTACATCCCAGTGACCACTTCTGTCTCACTGCCTGACAGTGGCACAGGAAAATAACATACCCAACTGTAGTCATGCTTAACTGTGTATTCTTTACCATTCCTAACTATGTAATACTTTGTAGACACCAGTCACCACAGATGGCTACCATGGTGTGCTAAAAGATATTACACATGTGTATACCTGGCTACAGGGTAGTCACACACACAAACACACACAAACTTGCCAGCATTGTGCATACATGTCTTGTCTATGTAAAGGTAACTCGTACATTGGTATGCAGTTGGGGTGTGTGCCACAGAACACATACAATTACACTTACTCTGATTCCACTTCTGAGCTGGGTGACATCACAGGACTGATTACTTGCAGTGGGGTGGGGGGAAGAGAGAGGTTTAGCAGCTGACAAGGATAAAGGTCAGTGCAAAAGGACGTATCTCTTTGGAATGCAGCCAAACCCACTGCCATGACAGGATGCAGACACAAATACACACACACAAAACCACACTCAGCCATTTGCTGACACTCACACACACACACACACACACACACACACACACAAACACGCTTGCTACTGGTGGGATCAGAACTCCTGCTTATCTACAGATCACTATTACAGTACTACAGAGTTACGAGACACGCCACAGAGATTACACATTCCAAGGCAGTCAGACTGCCCTTTTAAGACTGAGGACAACAGGGAGACTGACAGTCATGAAGTACATAGCTGTAAACCTGTGTGTTTAAAGTAGGTGTCCATTACAACCTGTATGCACAAACAAGACTCATCATCTACAGGTAGGCCTGAGAGGTATAGTTGTAGCACAACAGGAACCCGAACTGGAGTATGGCCAACTGTGGAATGGACAACTACTATCACTATACAGGGTTACAGTGGGCATGCTCATACACTTAGTAGCACAGGGCCGTTTGGGATGCATTATGACTACAACTACACAAGGTTATACTGGGCATACTTACACTTAGTAACAAAGGGCTTGTTGGATGCACTGACTTAAATTACACAAGGTGGCAGTGGGTATGCTCATACACTTAGTAGCACAGGGCTGTTTGGGATCCACTCCGATTCTAACCACAGAAGGCCACAGTGTGCATGCTCATACACTTACATGTACAGAACACATTGTAATGGACTCCTATTGTAAACACAAAGGTTTACAGCTATGTACATCTTACCTGTTAGTATATATGCACATCATACTGGTTTACTACCTGATACCTGTATGTGGCCCGTAAATGATATATCTGTGTCTGTGCTGTGTGATACACATGCATACATGTACATGATGTACTGACATATATATGTTAAGTATACACATTCATGCATGTGTGGATGTGACAGACAATAGGTTACCTGAGACACACAGGCGGATGCTACCTACAGCATGTGTCACACACCTTGCTGCCCTGAAAGGCATACATTGATAGCAGGTTATGGACAGTGTCATTATGCGTGGAACAGTGGCATGTGCAAGCATAATGTGTTAGCCTCATTGTGTAATGGTACTGAGGTGCAGGTGTCAAGATGACCTCTCCTGGCTGTGTTAGTAGCTGTCATTAGCAGGACTGCTACCCTAAGTATATCTCACATTGGTCATATACACAATTTCTGCTGCTGTCCGTCACCTTACATGAGGCATTTGCTACCAAGCACATTACTGCCACTCGCAGTGATGTCATGGTACAAGGGGCAACTGCTAGACCAAAACATTGAGCCAATGTCCTGCTGTTATTATTTCAGTGTCTGTCATTCCAGGCTGTCATGACTGAATGGCAAGCCTTCAACACAGAGCACATGCATCCATGTTTCACGTGTGTGTGGATAATACCTAGGTCGCATTTACCCATATAGCCGCATTCCAAGGCAAATGTCCTACACCCAGAAGTAACACCCTGACACCTACAAGTCAATTGCATTGGATGCTTATGCTAACCAGTGCTAGATGTGTAGCTTTATTAATCCATTTGCTCAATGTAGAACCTACAATGGGGAATACTGACATCTGTGTAGTGAGGAACACCTGGCTGAAGGCTCTGTAGTGCACAATTGCACTACCACCATATAACTCAGATCCAGACATGTGGGCCATAACAGTGGTATGGACCATTCCAGGTGGTGGTGTACACATATTCATAGAGGCTACTCACATGTAAAGACCACTACTCTGACATAATGCATCACATATGAGTCAGGTACAGGTGACAGTGGCAAATGCTGCATTCTAGGTTGTATCCTCATATACATCCACCACCTTGTCCCCAGATTACCAACACACATCGATATGTGGTATGACATAGTATGGTAGACCACCAGATAACCTTTGATTGGTGGACTGTACCTAAGCCTGCATCAACTGCGAAAAGTACCCATGTACAGACACAGCTACATAATGTGTTATGCAATGCAATAATACCACTGTTTGTAACCAGCTCAGTTGTACACATACCAGGGTCCCTCGGATGTTGTCAGCATTAACACGGTCGACTGTTGCTGTACACTGGTAAACAACACCATCATGGTTAGATATGACCTAACTGTACCTGCCCTGGATATGTACATCTCACACTCATACAACATAAATGACATTACCATAGCTTTTGTTATCCTTTCTACATACATGTGGCTACAGTCATTACACACATGCACATGGCAGATAGCATGCTAACAGTACATAAGGTTTGATATCTATGTTAGAGGTAATATTCCCTCTCTACTGGTTGGTCACCCATGACACCTATCATATCATACAACACCCCATGTGGCATGTATGTCATTAGACATGTCCACCTAATGCAATACCTACAAACATACCCAAATAACAGGATCATAGGACCTACACAAGGCCTGTATTGACAGACTCAGGGAAATCCAGCTCTGCTCTGTATGTTCTTGAGTAGTCACAGGTGATATGTTCATGACATGTACAGCCATGTGTGGCCACAGCTCCTACATATACCCCATGTCAACAATTGCAAGCCATGCATGCTGTGTGCTGTCTGGACATTAGCCTTAGTACCACAATAGCCAGTACATGCCAGGGGTGAGATGTTTACAAGCCACAGACCTCACACTTGCTTGAATGAGTGTACTGCCTAGCTCTAACAGAGCACATTGCTGGCACTCTTCCAGTAAACATGAGGTGTGTGTGGCAAATATGATGTGCTCACTGTTGATCATTACAATGCCCTGGTTTCACCATGGCACTGTCAAGTAACAGTTTGCAGGAGCATGACATGGAATAATGCTGTGTGTGTCTCACTGATATGTGCTGTTGTCATATATGTACACTTGGCTACTCGGTGAAGGTGGTGGTGTCCTACCAGTACATGAATACAACATCCATTATGGTGTAATGCTTGGCTATGTTTCACACATGGCGTGGGGAAGGTGTGGAATGTATCCTCTTGACCTGCTAGTGCACTTACTGATGTAGACTGCATATGTGTACATGTATTGATTTTGTGTAGGTTCCATGTGTGTGCAGTGTCTGATGTCTGAAGGTGACTGTTGTCTTAGTACATGCCAACTGTATATGGTGATATGCTCTAAGTACAGCAAGCCGTACATGAGGTATGGAGAGATGTTTGGACATGACTACTAAGTGGTGGGGCTTCTTTGCAGATGAATGATTACTGAGGACAACTCACTGGTGTGTTACAACCAGTCCTACAATAACCTGTGTAACTGCTAAGGTCAGGTTTTGTTAACTGAAGTGGAAGACAGACAAAGTAGAATGCTGTAAGGGTGACACTGAAGGCAAACCTCATGACACCTGTAACAGTAATACCTCCCCTGTGCATATATTGTGCATATATCAGCACAGTTGGCAAAGGAAAGAGTCAGTAAGCTTTGTACCGGATGTGATAGTGCTGTACTTCTGTAATACCTATCATGAGATAGGTAGGTGTTTGATTCACCGTACTGGCACGTGTGGGTGTGTGTGTGTCCGTATATGTCAGGTATGGTTGGGAATACATCCCACATGTTATCACTCTCCTGAACACTGTTGTTGACACCAGTACAGAGTGAAGTGTAGAAAGAAAGGCATAGGCAGGTGGTTGAACCTCACACATGTAAAGTGTCTGTATGTGTGTGACATAGGTGTATATCTTTGTGAATGCCACAGTGTGTGTGTGTGTGTGTGTGTGTGTGTGTGTGTGTGTGTGTGTGTGTGTGTGTGTGTGTGTGTGTGTGTGTGTGTGTGTGTGTGTGTGTGTGGCTGTCCAGTCCTTGGAGTGAGGCTGTATTTTACCATAGTGAAATGTTAATGCCTCCTCTCCCATCCAGTCAATGCAATCTAGCATCCCTGTTGATATCATCAATCGTAGACAGGCATTCTAACTGCCTGTTAACATGTACACCCTGGGGTGTGACCTGTTGTTAGATAGCCTACTGATGGACCCCCCCTTCCCACATACACTCACTGCACTGTAGTATCCCTGTCAATGTCCTCGATCTTAGGCCATTCCGACTACCTGTACATGTGTAATCTCTGTGGCATGTCTTGTAATTGCATAGTACTATAATGATGATATGCACATAGGCAGGGGTTCTCATCCGAACACTGGCAACTGTGTGAGTGTGTGTGTTACTGTGTCTGTGAATCCCTGAGTGTGGTGGTGTGTCTGTGTTTGCATGCTGTCATGGCAGCGGGTATTACTGCTTCCCAATGAGAAGCCACTATTTCCACTGGCCTTTACCCTTGTCATCCGGCATACCACTTTTTACCTCCTCCCTGCTCCAGGTAACTATACCTGTGATGTCACCCACTATGGATGTGACGGCTCTGAACACAGTAGCTTACTACACAGCTATCATGCTCTTGGATCATTAGAACAGTAAACATAATTGAAACATGAGAGAATATAACTGTGATGTGGAAGCTACAAAGTGCATGCAGGTATTGTCATACTGACCTGTGAGTAGTCAACATGTACATATGGGACACTAACCGCAAGCACCGACATCCCCCGGCACATGCAACTACACCTGAAAGAAGAAGGCAGAACGTCAAGATCAACATGCTGTTAGTGTTGTTGCACATGATATATACTGTCAAATGTACAAAATGCATTCTAAAACTGTAATACATGGTATGTCTGCTGCCTGTCAACACTACTCAACAATATTAATCTGCAATTGTCTACCTAGTATGTTCACCCTGTGCATCAGACCATATGAGCATGTCCCTGCACCGATGGTGTGGATGACAGGGATGAGGTACAGGCATCATCATATGCACAGGGTGATAATGTTTGCCAGAGGCCTAGGCTGCGCCATTGGATGATATCATGTTTGTGTGTTAGGGCCTGTGATAACATTGTGCATGTGTGGATGTTATGCGTGTGTGTGTTGAGGTGCCCTACATTTGTTTCCGGTGTGTGTGTATGTATGCACACAGATCTGGCATGTGGCTGGCCTACACAGAGGTATTATCGACAGCTGCAGACTGTACAAGGCAGGTTTCACAGTTCATGGCCACGTGACCTGCACCTGCCAGGGGTTGCACGGGCACTACCAGGCAGAGGTCCAGATTGGGTTCTGTCTGATGACACATGTCCACTGAAATCATGTCCCTGTTGGGACCATCCAGGACCATGTGCACGTGGCCTGCTGTGTCCTGGTGTGGACTGCACAGCACCAGCTGCACTGCTGCTGCTACCACCACTATGGGAGCAGGCATGTGCAGTAGCATGTTCACGTAGAACTTCAACATGTGATGTAGCTGACCTACGTCCACATGCCCGATGCCTCACTCCCACCAGATGTTCCAGCACAGACATTCCACGCTTGAGGATTGACATGCTACGGTCAAGGACTCCCACCATGTCACCCAATCATCTAGCCAAAACATCTGCAAGATGATGGTGAGCATTTGCAAGTGCCTGGATGTTGTCAGTTAATGAACAGACAGCAGCCCTCTGAAGCCTCAGACCTTCTCTGTTGTGCCATTCAGCACAAGCCTGTGCCTCCATTACAGCCCGAAACATGTGTCTGGTGACTCCAGCTGATGTGCTTTGTCTCACAGGGGCATGTTGGCCAGTAGTCTTCCTACGAGCAACACTGGACACATGCCTTTGTGGGACATCACCAGTCAGTTGACTGGGATCATGGTGTGCAGGCACACCTTCCATAGTCTCCACACTTCTCCATGCTACCACCCGCCAACTGTCCTTCCTCTATGGCCAGTGGTGATGGGCTATGTGTAGGCAGGGGAACTGTGTGAGGATGAGGGGGAGACAGGTGGAATGGCAACCAATGGCACAGATTCAGCCCCTGACAACCCCGCCTGTGCCTCAATCATACTATCATCATCACTGCTAGAGTCTGTGGGGACACTAACATCAGGTGGACCACAGGAGGGCAACGCACCTACATCAACACCTGTGAGGGGAAGACAAGAACTGTACATTACAAGTTATACCAGACACACACACACACAGACAGACACACACAGACAGACACACCAACAGACGCACACACACAGACACACATGCTACATGCAGGTGATATGGCAGATGGCATTCAGCTTAGCCAATTATAGTTTCAGCTTAGACAATTATAGTGATAGTTATCATACATCCCTGAGTTGCACACAACAGCATGCATGTGTTATAGCAGACAGCATGCACCTTACACAATTATAGTGGTGGTTAGCATACATACCTGTATTGCACCATTTGTGTTAGTAGCCTATGCCCCATACCTGCAGCACAATGCATGCACTTTGCACCATTGCACCGCACTGCCATAGTGTGTGCAACATACACCACATGTTAACAGACCATCGCTGACCTTTGTACATCTGCCACTAATGCTTTGTGTTGGCCACCGCCCCTATGTGTGAGGACATTAGCAGTAGGGTATGTATATTGCATACTATGTTTGCCTCAGCCCTAGATTGCATATCTCCCCCAAAGCAGTGCATGTCTGTTCAACATTATTCTGCCTACCCCTGAGCTGAGTCTAGACATTGTGCATGTGGCTTTACACACATGTTTGACATGGCTGTCCCTACTTTGCAATGGTGCCACAGACCAGCACTGGTTCA
>NC_056747.1:1285165805-1285195805 GCF_019279795.1 Protopterus annectens
CCCAAATGGGCATACTGGGCACACCTCCGTCTGCCTACTGGGGCTGGCTCAGGGTGTTCATGGTCTGAGTACCTCTGTGCCTGTGGGGCCCTTGGCAATGGTGGTGGGCTATGAGGGCCTTCACCATTCTGTCCCTGCTGCAGCTCTTTCTGCAGGACGATATTGTGTAGCATGGCACACACTATGAAGATGTTGGCACATGTGCCTGGAGAGTATTGCAAGGCTCCACCAGATATGTCCAAGCAATGGAACCATGATTTCAGCATCCCAAACACACGGTATGTGATGATTCTGGATTGTGCTTGTGTCTCATTATGGCATTCCTGCATGGGTGTGTGTGCATTTTTGATGGGAGTCATCATCCATGGTTCCAGTGCATAGCCAGCATCCCCCACCAGGTGGCCATTTGGGATGTCCCCCCTGGCAAATAACTGATACAGCTGTAAGGCATGCCAGATGTGGGAGACGTGATAGCTTCCAGGGCTGCAGCACACACATCCATGATAATGCCCTGGACATTGCACACAACCTGGCAGTTGATGGAGGGGTATCCCTTGCGGTTTATGTAGCGCCTACTCTGCTCACCGGGTAGTGACTTGATGTGTATGTGTGTGCAGTCTATTGCACCCAGTACCTCCGAGTATTCTGCCACACGATGGAAGAGACGCATATTGCTGGCCAACTCCTCCTGCATTCGGGGGAAGTATATGTGCTCATTAGTATGTGGTAACATGACATCCAGGAACTGGTGTAGTACCCTGGATGCTGATGCCTGTGAGATCCCCATGATATCCCCAGTTGGTCTTTGAAAGGTACCTGTAGCTAGTCTTCTCAGGCTTACACATACCTTCGTATCCACTGGGATGGGTTCCCCTCTGTTTGTTCTGGCTCTGAGGCATGGCTGGCACAGCTCCACAAGTTGCTGTAGGATGTCCCTGTCCACCCTGCAATGCTCTACTATCTCCAGATCATGTAGCCCCTGATAGGTTATCCTGGGTCTAAACACTCTCCTCCTCCTCCTCTGGTGCCTGAGGTGGTTGTGTGCATCATCCTCTATGCCACCTTCGGTCTCCAACACATGCTGGTGGATCAAAGCTATGACAGCCCTTAACATGTACATAATAAAAGTTCCCTGTCTGTATACACCACTGATGCAGAGTGTATGGGAGTACACAAATGTGTGTGAGGTGATTTCACACTTTATAGTATTGTGCTATGGATGCTACTGATGTCAGTGGGTGTGTATGAGCTATTCCAGCTGCAGCGTGTCTTAAGGGTTTTGCAATGAGTACTGCAAGTGTGGGGCCTTTACTGTGGAGATCTACTTGCCTGCCTTGATTAATCTGTTGCCCTTTAATTCACTTGTAGATCTGGATCCCCTCTCATTATCAGGCATGCATCCACCTGCCGTCTTTCTTGTTTTGTACTTTCCCTACCCAGTCATGGCAAAATGTGCCTTGTAGCTGATATACTGCAAATCGGCTTTGTTCTGCTTTGACACTTTACTGTTTTCTTTGCAGTACAGCCCCTTCCCTTTCCTGTTCTGCAGGTAGCTGCTTGCAGCCTTGTTAGCTGTTGTCAATGGCCCACTGTAGGCTCCTAGATGTTAATTAGTCATTTGTACTCCAATTTCACTGCTGCAGCATTTCCTTATTTTTTTCCTATATCCTTCCTGTTTCAGCTGCAGTGCACACCACGCATACCCGTTTACCGGGTTTATGCGCGTTTTCATCTCCGTTCACATGCATACTCGGTTACCTTGTGTACTCTCAGCTAAGCATAGCTATGGCCAATTTGACACACCCCTGTCCTGCAGCTTTTCCTAGCTAGGGGCAAACCAGTTTAGCAATGCTCCAATGTGCTTACAGCAATGGCGGCACACCCCTCTCTTGATGTCATCTTTATCTCAAGGGCACACCTCGGTGTTATAACGCTACGCAGTGAGGTGCATCCTTACACCAGCGCGGAATCTGCGATTCAGTATTACTCCTCTCATGTGCATGCCATTGCCTACTAATTCCTAGCTACTGCGCATAACACTGTCACTGCCCCTTAGCAAACCTTGCGCCATAAGTATGGTGTAGCATGCCTGCCATTGACTATTATGGGGAAATCGTGATATGTGTTTCATTGCAGTTTTATTCTATATTTTTATATATTCCTTGCGATCCTCTTTGTGCACCGCTGCCCTGTGCTTCCACATCACAATAGTGTGACTATATATATTATATGTTAATTTTATATTTTGTACATTTTGTTTTATGCCAATGGCTATATATTTAGCCATTGGCATATATTAACAATATAATACATGTGTTTGGTCGGCTGTCATGGCTCCGATTTTATGTTTGCAAAAATGTAAACTGTTTTCTACTGTTTACATTTCTGCATGCTTACTCTACGCCTGCACCACTTTCTGAAACACTACATACCTTCATTTGCATGCTACACTGCTGCACATGGGGTAGTTATCATACAAGGCTTGGGAGTTGTGCAGGTGTAGCATACGCAGGTAGTGCACATGGAAACAGCTCATACCTGAATCGCTCGACGGCCATATTTGGTGTTAGAATGCTGATGCTACGCCTGCACCTGGTGCAAGCTTCATGAATCCCAGGGCATATATACCAATAGTTTAGGAGCAGTACTATCCCAAGACATTTAAGGTGAGGAACATCCTGGGTGCTATAGCATCAGAACGTTAAGCAATGCAGAAAAGAGAATGCCTGTTTTACAAAGGGAATGTTTAGCAATTAGTTAGTCCATCTGTTCATTGAAGTACTACCTACCTGCAGCTGACCATGTCTCTCTACAGTTGTAAAGTAAGCAGAAGGACAGCTGATAGCAAGCTGTACTAATGAGTACTATCCTTGCAACCCTTTCAGTTCACAGGTCTAACCTAGCAAATCAGAATGCTAATTAGTTGTCCAGGCACATAGGTCCATATTACTGTAACTTTAAGTCTCCTCTGAAGGTTTGTGGGGTACTGGCTAAACCACCAAGGTATGTCTGAATGGCAAACGAAGGCTGTCTCAACCAGCAAAAAACTATGAAAATGACTTACTTTATTTTTTATTATTTTTACCATTAATAGCAGCTTTTGGACTAGAACTGTGGGTGAGCTAGTGCATAGTAGGTCCTAGAGTCCAAATGATGGAAAATACAGTGGTCACCACACCATGGGTATGCAGACACATGTAGATGATTACAGGAAACTGGTGATTAAGTTGATGAAACAGAAGCAGTTTTGAATGACTCCATCTATTCTTAGGCATCAAGCCTTGAATAAGTCAGCTTCATTGGTATTACCTGGTCCCAGATAAGCACCCCCAGTTAGCTGAGTGCCCTCTGACCATTCATTCCTGCCCGATCAGCTTATTAATTTGTCCAGCAGCAGGAGTCTGGTGGTAGGAGATGGTCCAGGTAACACGTCCTATGAAGCTGCCTTTCTCTGGAACTCTCTCCAAAGTGTCTCCGTTAATCACAATGCTAAGTGACAAAGGGAAGGTGTACATATCTACACACACACTACTTCCTGGGTTGATAAAAGCTATGTACCACATGACAGTGTATGCTTCAAGATAATGGCTGTTCACTCCCATCCTTCACAGGCTCTGCCCCCTCCAGCACCTATGCCATTAACTGACCACTGATGTTCTGGGATACAGTCTTCCCTCTGCACAGTAGAGTTGGGCTGCCATTGACTGCATTTTACTGTATTTCATTGTTTCATTTAGTTATATGATGCTCTGATATTGCTAAACTTAACTTTTCATTCTGTGAACTAGGTCAGGATTAAAGTGGACCAGTTTTCCTACTTACTAAATAAAATTAAAATAATAAAAAATAGTTAATCAAACAAACAAATCAAGATGTTTTCGGATGTGAAATGAGGTGAGGTGAGAATTTACCAGAGTTGTTATGAGAAGTACCCATAAGCAGCTGTTTTCTGGAAACGAACAGGCAGAATCTTTTGATGTGGGGACTTCAGATAACAAAATGATGGTTAAGGTAATTATCAAATCTCAGAGTTTCACTGAGTGGTAAAGAAGCATTGTCCATGACACAGCTCAACTCGCAGAGTCTGCTGAGGTGTTGAAACGAGTGTTGCTATGCTGAATGGTAGCATTTAAAACTGTCACAAGTTTTCTTTTTCTATCATCATGGTGCCAGTGTTATATCTTTCTCGCATCTGATAATTATTTAAGGTATGGAAAATCATTGAGATTGCTAGTTTGATATAGTGGCAGCTCATGAGTCAGTGGTGCAGTGGTTAACTTTGTTGCCTCACAGCAAGAGATTCTCCAGTTTGATTTGCAGCTGGAGTGCCTTCTGTACAGAGTCTGCATGTCCTCCCTGCATTTGGTGGTTTCTTCCGAGTACTGCGTTTTCCTCCCACATTCCAAAGACATGCATCTGGAGTGTTTCTCCCCAGGCATCCACTGAAAATAGGCTCTATCTTAGTCGTAATTTCTTGGTCAACAAATGCTAAATAAAAATTTCAGTGAGATGTAAAAGAAGGGTAATGCAGTGGTTATTATGGCTGCCTCTCATTGCTTAGTTCTTACCTGGGGTGCCCTCCATCTGGAGTCTGCACTTCCTCCATATCTTCACCTGGAACACTGCCAGAGGATGCAGTTTCCTCCCACATCTCAACGATATTCAAATGTGTCTTGGCAATCTTTCAAATTGCAAGTAAGTGTATGTGTTACCTGTGCACATGCCTACATGCTTATATGTACTCTGTCCTAGGCTGGCTTCCTATCCAGGATTCATTTCTCTGCCTAACTCCCTATAAATGCCAGGATAGCCTCCAGCTTCCCCATTATCGCAACCTGAATTAATTGCACAATCAAATCATGTATGCACATAAAGAAATGTTTTCTAATGTCATCAAAGCAAACTCTGTACGGAAAATGCAGAATGGTGATATGATATATAAAAGAAATAAAACAGTGTTCATGTTTGTGTTGTATCAAATACACATTTTACAAGTGTGTACCTCAGTAATATGAATACTTTTGTCTCTGAAAATATGACAGTGTAATGCTATAGTTTTTCTTTACATTAACACATTTTCCACATCAGAGTAGATGGATGTAAACTAATGGTATGGATTCCTGCATCATTGTATAGCTAAAGTGCTATAATCTGTTAACTGGCAGTACATCACCTCACGTCTGTTTCTTTTCTTTTAATGGCATTTTTCTCTCTCTCTCTCTCTTTTTTAATGGCCTGAACACCCTTCTGTTACAGACATAACATTACACACTTCTGCTTCCGGTCTTTCTCCAGGGTAAGTGGTGCTGTTCCTACCATTGCAGATTGTCATGTGCTTCCACTTCCAAACTCTTTAGACTTATGAGATTAATAAAGGACTCAAGGATCCATTTTTTGGTAATCATCACTAGCTCTTGGCTACTTCAAAGGAAGTAGAGATACCACAACTCAAATAATGTATATTTGAGAAAGCTTCATGCTTCTGTATATTGTCAGTATTTTAAACTGGTATTACATTAACAATTTGATAACAAAGCAACTTTTGATGGCCTGTAGACAAATTGTAAAACTGTAACACCAAGCTGGACTTTGACAATTTTGCACGACCTTTTAGTTGGGATGTAAAATAGCCACTGATTGTGGTGGATCTGAAAATTGGGTTTCTTGATTTCCCCGATCTACTAGTTGAATGAGGTTAATGAATTTGACGACTTCATCCACAGTATCCACTATGTCACCTTGCCAGCATAGGATGGAGTCACCGGTAATGATGAAGTTACTGCTTGAAGTGCAGAGGTTATCTGTAAAGGTGACCTTTAGTGTGCTGATATTCATTAGAGATGGGTGGGAGGTAGACGTGTGTTACCCCCACTCTGACTAATCAAGTAAAATTTGAGACAAGATCCATTTACAGAAAAGAATAATCTGCTGATGCGAGTGCAGGTGTCTATGGATATGTAAAGCAGGTCTGATCATACCTTTATTTCTAACTCCATGATGGTCTGTGTGAAAGCCATGATAGTTTCCGGAAACCTGAAAGGTAAGTGGAATGTGACTTTAACCAAGCCTCAGAAACCATAAGTGCAGGTTGTTGAAACATGGCAAATATCTGTAGCCTCTTAATTTGATTAATATCAGCTATTGTTTAATTAGGAAAGTTTCATGACTTTTTACTTTCTGTTCAGTATTGCCACTCGTGTAGTGAACAGGAGAAAAGAGCCATGTTTTCTCAGCATTTCTGATCCTAGGTCAAGATGAATGTCGTCACGATACTTTAGCTGTACACTTGCAGCCCTGATGTAACATATCTGGATCAGTATCTTGGCCAGTACAAACACAGGTAGAGCTGAATTTTGCTGCCTCCAAATAGGAGCAGGATTCTCAAAGCCTTAGTAGGCCCAAAAGTGCATTTCCACAGTGTAATGAAGCTAGCAATGTGAGGACAATAACAATTACAGCTAATTATGAAATGGTTCTTCATAGTTTCATAGGTGTTTACTAGGCTAATGACCACAAGGGCCTTTTTAAGCCTAGCCATGCATCCCAAATCTCTGACATGTTCTGATACCCTTGATAAGTGTAAGCAGGGGTTTGGGAGATGAACCATTTACAGGTTACCCATGTCAGAGACATAGGTGCCAAACTAGGGATGAATTTCCAGTTTCCCATCCAGCTGTCCAAGTTGCACTTGAACTGGATTAGGGAGGAACTCTGCTTCACATGGATGGGGAGCCTGTTCCATAGATGTGGTAATCTCTGAGATACATACCTATCTCTCCAGCAGGACCTATTTATATCAGAGGCAAGGTTTAAGTCTTTAGAACAGGTAATTCTGGTACTGTTTGTTTTGTGGATATACAGGAAGTCCATCAGAAAGGGTCTGACAAAGCCCTGTATGCCAGGCATAGATCTCCCTCAAAAGTCTGTAGGAGACAGAATATAGGGATAGGGCCTTGAGGTGGTCTGCATAGCATATATTACTTATGCCCTGTATTCTTTTAGTGAGGAACCTCTCTGGACATTTCAGTTTTTGGATATGCCTGGTTAGGTACATACCAAAGGGGTCATTGTACTCAATGATAGGTCTGATGAATGCCAAATACAGTAGAACAATGATTTCCTTGGACTTAGATACCATACCTTTGTTTATAATTTGCGCAATATAGAATGATTTCCTCACCATTGTAGAGATATGATGGTCAAAGGCTAGATTACTATCTATGTGTCCCTAAATCCCTGACTACTGGGTTAACTCTAAGGGGTAGGCAAGCAATCTCATTGGAGAAACCATTAAATGTATACATATAAAAATAAATAAATAGATAAGTAAATAGCAGTAATAGAGTTGTTGTTGTCTGTCTTTCGGCTTTTCCCGGTTAGGGGTCACCACAGCGGAACTCCAGTCCGCTAATGATTGGCAGTTGTTTTTTTATGGTGTCGAGTTGCCAGCCCGACGTCCGACCTTCAACGAAGGCACACCCATTCAACGCATGTCTTTCGAACACCCACTCGACCACGGGGAGGAATAGAGTAACAAATGTAAATAGTTCAACAAAAATTAATTTGCAGAATTGTACATTTCATACAAAAAATTCAGCCATTAGCAGTAGGACTGTACCACATGTATAAAAAAAGAGTTGTTACTTAAAAAAATACATGTCTTTACCCCATCACACACAACCTAACTAAAAACATGCTGCCTTATGCTTGAGTAAATGTATCAAAAGTATAAAACTAAGAACAGAATGACTTAACACCGAAGTTTCCAAAACTCCAACATTCTATGTTGTATATCACAATCTACAGCTAATTGTAACAAACGAGATGCAGGTCATAGTCTCTGACAGTGCTACCACATTTATATATTTTATAGCCTTGAATGGTAGAATGTTGCCAACTTCACAACTTTTTGTTGTCCTTAAATTAATATTTCACAATTAAGATATAGTTTACTTGTAAAATGTACAAATAGCCTGCACATAAGACCAACATGGCTACCCTCTGACAGTCTGGGAAGTACGACGACAGTGCCCAAACATCTAAAATGTAACTGTAACTAGGGAGATATATGTGACATCCCACCACTGGCCCAGTAATCAAGGAGTCTCAATCCTCACCACTAGCACCAGTGGGGGACGTACACTGGGAGGATGACAGGTACACACACACATTATTTCCAGATGCAGCTCAAAGCATCAAGTGCAGTTTCCCTTAAGAGCACGCAGAGACCACAGTCAGTCCAGGGCTGGTTTCTCCCTCTTTCTCAAGATCCCAATAAGATTCCCCACTGGCACAGCTATAGGGTTGAGATCTCAGCTGAGTGACCAAGCCAAGACCTCCAGCACCCTCTCTGTCCAACCAGTGCTTCGTGTACCTGCCCAAGTGGCTAATATACACACTTCTGGAGATTTGTTTTACACACACATACACACACACACATGCACACACACACACACACACACACACACACACACACACACACACACACACACACACACACACACCTGGGAACTATGAACCCTTCTGCCCAGAAAAAAATAAAGAAAGATATCTAAGCTAAGCTTTGCTATACTTCTGACTATATCTAAAAGAATTATACTGTACACTAGTACACTTACTTGAGAGCAAGCAAGGCAGATGTGGTGAGCGGATATTGATGTCAGGTCAAAGTCAAAATACAGAATACTCCCCTGGATTCTCAAAAGCTTGCACGGAGTGCAAGATTGGTGCTGGAGCTCAAGCAGGCAATATGTCTGCTGTGCGATCCAGGAACAGCCTGCAGGGGCGTGCACGAGTGCTCCTGCACTAATCTTGCACGGACTAAGCCCTGGTATGCAAATCACCCCATTTGCATGTGAAATATATGTAAATGAGATGATTTTGCAATCCAGGAAGCTTGCAACAGTCCATGCAAGACTAGTGCTATCTGCAGAAATGTACTCGGTTAGTAACTGAGTACATTTCTGCATAATCCAAAACAGAGCTGTGACAGCCCCAAATAAAGGCTGCATATCATGTAGTAGGCATGCCAATGGCCATGTATAAGGCCATTGGCATTGCAAACAAAATAAAAAATACAAAAATCAACTTTTATTTTTTTTAGCTGATCTCGGCTGTTTAAGCATAGGGCAGAGGCGTGCAAACAGGATCGGGGGAAAATAATAAAATAAACCTAAAATAAGCAGTGTAACTGAAATCACTATTCTGCCATGCAAGTCAATGGCAGGCAGAAGACAACCCGGCCAGGGAGTAGTGGTTGCTAAGGGGGGAGGCTCAGTGTGAGACATGCAACTATGCATTAGCAGGCAATCCTATGCAAATGAGGGGAAGGATAGTGATTCCCAGTTTTCCCCAGCATGTGAGTCAGGTTCCAACAGTGTAAAAGTAGGAATAGCTTGGTGCAAGCCTAGGAGTTAGGTGACATCATGGGTGTGTGTGTCAGGCATACTGTAAGTGGATTGGGGCCCTGTGGCTCGGGTTTACTCCTAGCTTAGCACAGCTAAGCTAGGGGGTGTGTCTAAACCTGCTTAGCACTCTTTACAAAGCCGAAGCGGGTGTGCTCACCATGCACCAGGTTTTACAGGAAAAAACAAAAAGAAGTTAAACCAGGAAATTGCAGCACTGTGCACATTTGAGCACTCTGCGTGGAGCACACACGGGCTTAAACAGGAAGGCAATGGGAAGGGAAAACAGCAGTATGAAGGTAACCAAGGAGAACTAGCGTAGCTGGCAGGTGAAATGTATCAGAATCAGCCAATTACACAAGCAGCAGACCAGCCCAGCCCAGAACACTACTATAAACTAATGAAACACCTTCCCCTCTGGTTTTTCCCACACTCTACACCACTGGTGTATACAAGCGGGGATATTTTAGCAAACAAACCTACAAAATGAGAAGGGCTGCAGCAGGCAGCATAGAACAACATGTGCAAGAGGCTGAGGGTGGTGAGGATGTAAATGCTGCCGATCAACCCACAGTGAGGAGATGGAGAAGAGTGTACAGACCCAGGGTAACCTACGAGGGGCTACATGAGCTGGAGATAGTGGAGTGCTATAGGGTGGACAGAGACCTCCTACAGCAAATTGTTGAGCTGTGCAGGCCACACCTGATACACCAAACTGACCGAAAGGAACCCATCCCAGTGGATAGCAAGGTATGTGTAGGCCTAGGAATACTAGCCACAAGTACCTCCCAAAGCTCAACTGGGGATATCATGGGGATCTCACAGGCATCAGCATCCAGAGTATTCCACCAGTTTCTAGATGCCATGTCAACACATGCCAGTGAGCATGTATATTTCCTCAAACCCATGAGGTGTTGACCAGCAATATGCGTCTCTTCCACCAAACAGCAGAATACCCTGAGGTAGAGGGTGCTATAGACTGCACCCACATATGCATCAAAGCACCACCCGGTGATCAGGGTAGGGCCTACATCAACTGCAGGGGCATCCCCTCCATCAACTGCCAGGTCGTATGTGATGCCCAGGGCATTATAATGAATGTGTGTGCTGACTGCCCTGGAAACTATGACGATTCCCACATATGACATCTGATGCAGCTGTACCAGAGGTTTGCCAATGGGATCATCCCCTATGGTCACCTATGACACCCATCAGAAATGCACACACACCTGAACAAGAATGCTATAATGAGGCACACACACAGACCAGACTAATAATAAAGCATGTATTTGGGATGCTCAAGTCATGGTTCCAGTGTCTGGAAACATCCGGTGGAGCCTTGCAGTACTCACCAGCTACATGTACCCAAATTGTTATGGTTCATAGGTAGGTACTAAGCTATCAGCCCGGGGGCCTATACAAGCCCAGCCATAAAGGTACCCTGGCTTTTGCCATCCAAGAAAATGATTTTCCTGTGCCACTGTCAAGCAGAGCCACAGTGGTGATCCCCGGGGTGAATTTCCTATTTCCCATCCAATCATCAAGATTTTTCTTGAAGAGTGCTAATGAGGAGCTTTGTTTGATATAGATAGGTAGTTTATTCCAGAGTATGGGAAGTCTCTGGGACAGGAATCTATCCCTCCGGCATGTTCTGTTTATTGTGGTGACAAGGTTTAGGTCCCTAGAGCGTGTAACTTGGAGGGACTGGGATTTCTTTAAGTGGAGCATGTCCAACAGCTCTGGGTTTGACATAGCTTTGTATGTTAGGCAGAGATCACCTCTGAGTAGGTGAAATATGACGGAGTAAAGCTGGAGTTTTTTGAGGCGGTCTGCGTAGGGCATCTGTTTGAGGCCGGTAATCCTCTTTGTGAGGTATTTCTGCAGCCTTTCCAGTTGTTGTAGATGTCTTGTGAGGTACATACCAAAAGGGGCATTGTACTCTATAATGGGTCTAATGAGTGATGAGTAGAGGGGAACAATGACCTCTTTTTTTCTGGATGAGAAACCTTTTGTGATGAGGTGTGCCACACAGAAGGATTTCCTGACTACGGTGGTGATGTGATTATCAAAGGAGAGACTACTGTCCACCTGTGTCCCAAGGTCTCTTATCACACTTTCGGTGTTAAGTATACTACCGCCTATGTTTTAGTTCATGGGTACAGAGTTTTTACCAAAGGGGATGACAATGCACTTTTTGGCATTGAGCTTGAGGCCATGGCTTTGACACAAGGCATCTGTCTCAGTGAGGCCCTTTTGTAGGATGTCCACATCGTTAGAAGATTCGATTATGGCTCCTAGTTTGCAGTCATCTGTGAACTTCATTAGCCAAAGACCTTCTGTGTTAGCCTGTACTTCAGAGAAGTCGATATCAAATAGGAGAGGACCCAGAACTGAACCCTGTGGTACTCCACTTGTCACTGGTCTGAAGTCGGATTTGGAGTCTGCTACTTTCACAGTGTGGGTTCTGTCAGTGAGCCAGTTGGCAACTCATCTTGTGACATAGGGATTTATACCTAGTTTAGTGAGTTTATCTATAATTCCAGAGTGGGGGGATGGTGTCAAAAGCCTTGGCAAGATCTAGATAGGCTGTGTGAACCACCTTACCATTGTCTACGGCTTTGGTGACTGCTTCAAAGAAGTCTATCAGGTTGAGGAGACATGATCTGCCTTTTACAAACCTGAACTGGTTGGGATCCAGAGTTTGGAGATTACCAATGTCTTTGTTTATACGTTCCATGATGATACGTTCCATGGCCTTGCACACTAGGCTAAAGGGGCGGCAGTTCCCAGGGTCCGTGGTGGCTCCTCCCCTGTGGAGTGGGATAACCGTTTCTGTGCGCCATTCAGCAGGCACAAAGCCTGAGGTGAGGCTATGACTGAACATGGTGCTTAGGTGGGGTGCCAGTTCGTTCTGTAGTTCATGTAGAATGCAACCTGGGATGTTGTCTGGTCCCATGGATGCTGTGTTCTTGGCTTTGGAGAGTGTGGTTTTTACCTATGCAGCCGTGATTACAGGAACTTTGCATTCTTCCGGTATAGAGATGGGCTCTTTAGGGGGTGAGAAGGGGGTAAAGTTAGCACTGAACCTATCTGCCAGGATGTTGGCAATATCAGTTGGGTCTGTATATTTAGTGCCATTGTGCTGTAACTCAGAGCAGATCTGAGTGTTGCCATTGAGATTCTTGACATAGCTATGGAATGCTTTGTGGATGTCTTTAGAATCAGTGGTGATTTTGTTTTCGTAACCTGCTTTGGAGGATTTTATCAGGGATCAGAGCTTCTTACTGAGGCTGACCAGGGAGCTCCTCCACTCTCGGGATTTTACTCTCTTTTACAAGAGTTTCTTCCTTCTGTTGTACAATTTGTTTATGGCAGGGGACCATCAGATTGGCTTCCTTTTTTTGGAGGATAGCATCTTGGTTCTGTTTGGGATAGCACGATCCATGCACTCATGTAAGTGCTTATAAAGTGCAATTGTGTAGGATTCAGTAGTCGTAACTGTATTGTCCACCTGCATGGGTGTCATGAAGTTCATCACTTCTGTCTTAAGAAGCATGAAGTTGGCTTTGGAGAAATTTTTTACCATGATTTCCTTAATGGGGGTGGAGGCAGGATGTGAATATCTAGGGTAATTAGCTTATGGTCAGATCGGACCAATGAGGAGTTGACTTCAAGTGTAGAACACCGGTCACTCATATTGGTAATGACTACATCTAGGATATTGTTGCCTCTGGTGGAGGTGTGGATAAGTTGATCCAGGGCATTGGAGTTTATGAATTCCAGAAAGCGTTGAGCGAGGGCATTGGTACATGAGTTGTTTTCCCAGTTAATGGTGGGGTAGTTGAAATCGCCCATTATTAGAGTGTTTGGTTGAACCCTAATATTTTCCAGTACATCAAGAAAAGAGGAGTGGGAATCCTGGGGCATGGTGGATGATCTGTAACAAGCTACAATTTGGATTGCAGTTTTTCCCAGAGTTAGTTGCACTTGGATAACCTCGGCTGCATTATGATGAGAAACTAGCCTGGAGGTGTGGATATCCTTAATGAATATGGACACACCTCCGCCTTTGGTGTTCCGGTCCAGGTTACATGGCCGAAAAGTGTGGTTTGAGTTGTAGCCTGGTAGTGCAGGGGTGCTCTCTGGAGCCTTGAACCAGGTCTCAGTCACTGCACAGATATCGATGTTCTCCATTTTAAGGAGTGCCTCGAGTGAGTGCATTTTGAGATTTAGACTTCTAGCATTGAGTAGCATCACCCTCAGTTTTTTGCTTGTGTTGACCAGCAATATGCGTCTCTTCCACCAAACAGCAGAATGCCCTGAGGTAGTGGGTGCTATAGACTGCACCCACATATGCATCAAAGCACCACCCGGTGATCAGGGTAGGGCCTACTTCAACAGCAGGGGCATCCCCTCCATCAACTGCCAGGTCGTATGTGATGCCCAGGGCATTAAGATGAATGTGTGTGCTTACTGCCCTGAAAGCTATGATGATTCCCACATATGACATCTGATGCAGCTGTACCAGAGGTTTGTCAATGGGATCATCCCCTACGGTCACCTAGTGGGGGATGTTGGTTACACACTGGAGCTGTGGCTGATGACACCCATCAGAAATGCACACACACCCCTGAACAAGTATACCATAATGAGGCACACACACAGAACAGACTTATAATAGAGCATGTGTTTGGGATGCTCAGGTCATGGTTCCAGTGTCTGGACACATCCGGTGGAGCCTTGCAGTACTCACCAGCTACATGTACCCAAATTGTTATGGTATGTGTTATGCTACACAATATAATCCTGTGGAAACTGCTGCAGCAGGAACAGCATGGGCAGGGCCACACAGCCCCCCACCAATGCCAAGGCCTGTGCAGGTACAGAGGGACTCAGAGGAGGAACAACCTGAGCTTGCCCCAATAGGCAGATGGAGGCATGCCCAGCATGCTGAGGCTGCAGGAAAGAGACAACTCATAGCGCGTACACTGACACAGTAGGGACCCAGGGAATGACACCTCTCTTTGACTCACACATACAGTAAAAGGGATGCCAAACATGACACTACCTGTGCTCAACCATGTATAGGGAGTGTACTATGTGCATTCGACATAGGCAGCCCTCCAGCACCATCCGCAAGTCTGACACACCCTCAAGGTAAGTCAATCAACCTACCAATTGCCAAATGGAGTAGAATGTGTCATTACCTGTATCTAAAGTAGAGATGTGAGCATGCAAGGGAATTAGCTGGCTGAATGTTATGGCAACAGACAGTAGACACCTATAGTGACACCATGACATCTGTAACACATACTGGAGTCACCATAGTAGCTAATACTACACAGGGTGACAAAACCCACTGCAGGAAATGTGCTGAGTGACATGTGTGTCCATATTACCCACACATGCCAGTCAGGGTAGTTCACATACCCAACAACAGTCTCAGCCAGCAGGACAGGTGTAGACAAACCCAAAAAGAGCCTTTGCCATGGCCCCTGAATGATGGCTATGGTTAACCTCCCCCCCCCAGGCCTACACAGACAGACTACATCAGGGCAGGCAGTGGGATGTTAGTTCTGAAGGGTAGGAAGTCAGATAATAATATGTAGGGCAACCAAAGCCACGATCTGTAGTACACTGGTATGCCTTTAGTCAGCATGATAGTTAACAATACAGAATGAAATGGAGTACCTGACATACAAGTACAGTCATAGTAAATGTGTACAAGTGTCACGTGTGCCCCCCAATCCTATGTATAACTGTAGAAATAGACAGGTGTGCCCCCCATGTAGTAATGTAATAACAGTCAGGTGTGCCCCCCCATCCTGTGTAGAAATGTAGAAATAGTCAGGTGAGCCCCCCACCCTATGTAGGAATGTAATAACAATCAGGTGTGCCCCCTAACCCTGTGTAGAAATGTGGAAATAGATATGTGTGGCCCCCCGTGTAATAATGTAATAACAGTAAGGCATGCCCCCCCATCCTGTGTAGAAATGTAGAACTAGTCTTCTGAGCCCCCCATTCTATGCAGAAATGTAGGAACAGTCAATGTCAAATGCTTGATGGATACCCTACAGAAACAGCATGCCACCTGTCGGTGTACAACACCAGTGTCAGCACTGCAGTACAGACTACCTGGACTTGATCCACACATTAAATACAGAAGGCCATATGAAGGCAATGTCAGTCAACAACATACTCAAAGGTCATACTGGGCATACTCACACACTTAAACACATGAAGGCCATGTCTGCAAACACCAGTAGACCAGACCTACCTGGCAGTTGCAGTTGTTAGTGCAGACACTCGACAGTATGCACTTTGCATGCCTTGCACACAGAGTGGATAGGAATACAGACATATATGTAAGGATAACACACTATAACAAGCCAAAGGTAGATGTATATGGATGTGTGGAAGAGGGTGACCGTGACAAGGATCCATCCAGGCCTGTCCCACCCAGCACACAGCCAAAGGATCCCAAACACATGAGCTGCAGATGTCACTCACTGCAGATACTAGCCACCAGTATCTGTCAGCAATACAGATGATGTGGTGCATGTGCCAGCTGTGCGACATGACTGTACAAGGAAGTAGTCATCTAGCAGCTGTATACACGTACCTGTGAAATATGACCCTGTGTGTGCTCGCATGTGACATCAACCCCTAGATGAATGGGTTATGGCCCATGCACACACACTGCCCTCCCCATAACCCTACTATGACAAGTCTGCTGAGGTCATCCACTGTAAAATACACCCTTTGAAGGGTTGTAGCCCAGTAATTTCTGTGGTGTGTACCATAACTTCGTACTGCTGTAGTGTGATAAAATAGGTAGGAGTTCAGTTCCCAGACATAGCAACTGTGTGTGTGTGTGTGTGTGTGTGTGTGTGTGTGTGTGTGTGTGTGTGTGTGTGTGTGTGTGTGTGTGTCTGTGTAGAGAGCAATGCTTTTTAGGGTAGTCACACTCCCTATAATTCAAATTATCATCTTTGGCAAGGCTGCTGATGTCAACTACCTAGTATTACACCTCTGGGAAGTTGTAGCCCAGTAATCTCCATAGCGGACCCTGCAACTGTGCACTGCTGTAGTGTGATAAATTAGTTAGGTAGCTGTTCTAATCACAGACATGGCAAGTGTGTGTTTGTGTGTCTGTCTGTGTAGAGTGCCATGCTTTTTAGGGTAGTCACACTCCCTACAATTCAAATGCTCATCTTTGGCAAGGCTGCTGATGTCATCCACCTAGAAATACACCTCTGGGAAGGATGTAGCCCAGTAATCTCCATAGTGTGTCCTGTAACTGCATACTGCTATCATGTGATAAATTAGTCAGGTAGCTGTTCTAATCCCAGACATGGCAAGTGTTTGTGTGTGTGTCTGTCTGTGCAGAGAGCAATGGTTTTTAGGGTAGTCACATTCCCTACAATTCAAATGCTCATCTTTGGCAAGGCTGCTGATGTCATCCACCTAGAATTACACCCAGTAATCCCTGTAGCGCATCCTGTAACTGCATATTGCTGTAGTGTGATATAGAACTCTGATAGGGTTCTATACCCACCCATGGTAGTTTTGGATGTTTTGTGTGTGTTTCAATGTCTGTGTAGGGAGCAATGTATTTTAGGCTAGTCACACTCAGTACATTTCAAATGCCCTATGTTTGCAATCCTGCTGATGTCATTCATTGTGAAATACATCTCTGGGGAAAGAGTTTTCTGGTAATCCACATGGTGCGTCCCATAACAGCTCCATGCTGTAGTGTGATATGAACTCTCTGTTAGGGATTCTATACCCACATATGTCGGTTGTGGATGTTTTATGTGTGTTTCAATGTCTGCAGGGAGCAATGCCTTTTAGGCTAGTCACACTCAGTACATTTCAAATGCCCTACTTTGGCAATCCTGCTGATGTCATTCATTGCATAATACACCTTTGGGGAAGAAGTTCTCCAGTAATCCACATGGTGCGTCCTATAACAGCTCCATGCTGTAGTGTGATATAGACCTCTGTTAGGGGTTCTATGCCCACACATGTCGGTTGTAGATGTTTTGTGTGTGTGTCACTGTCTGTGTAGGGAGCAATGCATTTTAGCCTAGCTACACTCACTACAAGTGGAATGTCCTACTTTGCCAATCCTGCTGATGTCATCCAATGTGATATATACCTTTGGGGAAAAAGTACTTCAGTAATCTGTGTGGCGTGTACTATAACTGCATAGTGCTGTCGTGTAATAAACTAGTTAGTGGTTCTACTCCCAGACATGACAGGTGTGTGTGATAACTGGGCCCAGTGTGGAAATTCCTTATATGGTGGCCCTAGTATAAATCACAATGCCCACCATACAGGGATAACAGATGTGAAATAGCCAAGAGGCTGGGGTGCAAACCCATACCCATACATGACATCAAGGCCAGGCAATCACAGTTACAAACCCCTGTATTACCCAGAGCACACTCTCAACCCATGTCCCATAGACACACACACACACACACACACACACACACACACACACACACACACACACACACACACACACACACACATGTGCCTAGGCAACAGCCAATATGTGGGTAGTACACTGCATATTGGCTACTGATATTAACTATGGAGTGATTGCAGTGGACTACAGAGGGCATGGCACCCTGTCCATCTGTCCAATAGGCATATACATGAAGACAGTGCACCTTCACCAAGTTCCCCACCTGGACACCTGCAACACTTGTGCTGTCATCACATGTGACCCACAAAGGACTTACCATGCCTGAAAACATGCCCTATATGGACAGATGCCACTGACACCAGGGAATGCTGTTAGCATGCTATCAATGTAGGTGCAGGGTAAACCTGCAGTCCATTACCAGTTCCCTCCACAGGTGTCGTCTTGGTCCATTACCAGTTCCCGCCACAGGTGGCCAAGACTGGCACATCTGATGATAATCTGTGTACACAACATGGGCAAGACACCCCAGGTACAGTTCCACATGTCACTGTACATGCATGTGGGAGGTGTGAAGATCCCAGACACCATCCATATCATGGACTAAGGAACATATACATGGCAATTGATGCTCAGCATTGTCCACACACAATAGTCATCCAGGTGACTGGATGGGGATACAATACCCACCTGTGTGGGCATATGCAGAAACTACAGCCCTGAGCCACAATGCTGACCATTGTCATGTGGCCTGATGCCAAGGTTTACCCACCCCCTAGCCTTGTATAGCCATCTTGCACAGTCATCACCACACACCCATGCAGAAATGCACCCATGCGTGTCAGTACTGGCACCCTGTGTTTTTGTGTATGTGTTGTATGATGCGTATGATCACATCCACACTCACTACAACCCCCATTGGCATACTGAAGCATGTTGTCTGATGTCAGACACCTCCCCATACCCTTTGCCCATATCACCTCTGTATGACCCCTGTGGTGCATGTGATACATGCACAGTAATGTGTTGTGGCAATCTCACTAGTGATGGGTTGTATTCCTGGCCCTGCCAAGTGTGTCAATGTGTGTGTGTCTCTGTGAGAATGTGGCTGTGTTGATGCTGGCACCTGTACATGTGGACAGGCACATGCACTACACCTACTGTATAGCTACCATATCCCTGTTGCAGATGTCACTCACCATCACATATATGTTCTGAGGGCTCCACAACATGTAAACTATGTGGCGCATCCAATAACTGCATAGAAATGTGATAGAACTACATAGTCATCAGGGGTTTGATACCCTGTGCTGGTAGGTGTGTGACACAAACATGCTTAGGTTTTACTCTCCCACCCCTCCCTGACTTGTCTTTGCATTTGTCTGCCTCTCTCACTCCCTCTCTGGTGGATGTGGAGACCTACACCTACTTTGCTTAGGCAGCAGCGTGTGTATTTTAAATGATGCTCATGATCAGCTGATGGCCTCTGCACGAATTGCAGCCCTCCCATAGCTGATTACATGTGGAACAGCTGTGGTAACATTCCCATAGCCAATTGCATGGAAACACACTCCAATATCTAGGAACATCATGTTGGCATTGACCCTTTTCATTCACTGTGTGCAGAACTAGATCTTTTTGGCAAACAGCACATCTTAGATGGATTGGGGATTTACCTCTAACAACATACATTGTGGAAACAGGGCAACACACAGGAAGGGGGTGTGCCTGACCTGACTACAGACTGTAAGTGTTTCTGTACTGCATGTGGAATAATGTTGGTTTAACAGTGTGTGTGTTTGGATATGGCAGTCCTACATGTTTTAATACCTGCCATGTCAGTTCTATGTTTATGAGGAATCCCAATCTGTAGTGTCATCTGCAGACTGGGCAGTGTGTTGTGCCCTTGGTTTCATGTGTTACCCACAGAGCATGTATTTGTGAATTGCAGAAGGTAGTGTGAGGATTGCAGTCTGTAGATGGTGAAAGCCGTGGCAGTTACAGACTTCATGTCCCTCATAGGACATATGATGCAACAAACCCTGTTACAACAGTAAATGTATGAGGTTATCACAGCAATATATTAATATTGGCCCTGTGTTTGTACCTCCAGTTACAACTCTCAACCTTTGTACATATGTCATGCATTAAGAGGTGCATATGTGCTGTACACCATCATTAGTGTCATCATATCTGGTTAGCCAGTGAGATATCAGAATGTTACACAAGTTATGTACAGTAGGGGTTATATTTGAAGACATAACCTGGACATTCTGTGGTCATTTGTACAGCACAGAGGTCTGTGTACCTATGGTGAATGTCAACAGTGTATGTATTGTTAATATGTACTTTAGCCTGTGTACAGACTGTGGTAGATGTCATTGTTACAGTTCCCATCCTATCTGATGTTACATACTGCTCCACTGTATGTTACCATATTGGCTTACATGTTTGTAGGGCCATGCACACACATGTCCCATACCACAGACAGCCAGCAAACCAAACCGTGTAGCAGCCCATTATATTTAGGGTTAGTCTGTGAATGGCACATATGAGGATGGTGTTGAACAGATAGTCCATATACTGTAATATTATGCTAGCTTACCATATATGGCTGCGGCTGTGTTCACATTGGTTGTGGTTATGCACTTTCACACAGGTGTATCTTGCCCTGTGCTGTGACATGCCTGCAGAGCCTGCTATATATGCAGGTACATGTGCATTTCCCCATAGGTGATGTAGGCCAGTATTAAGCCAGTCTGCCTGTAGCCTGCACAGTGCATTGTTACATGCCTAGCAGCTTAGTGTACTTACCTAGTGAGATGTCATGTGCAAATACTTGCCAGATGTACTGCTGCCGGGCCTCCCTTAACAGTCATGTATGTCAGACAGAGCAGTGGGATGCTGTACAGATGTATGTCAATATCTAGTGGGTAGTATGTGGCCATGGCACTCCTGTACCAGCGGTTATTATATGTCAGGCCAGACAGGGGTGTGTGAATGCATAAACTATGGTGGCATATGTATACCAGTCATTATGTGTTATAACCATCTACATGGCTGTTAACATCCATATTGTCAGGCATGATACACATGTATTGCACTAAGGAGTTCTGTGTATATCTGTAGACTGCACAGAGTGTTGCAGAATGTCCACATATATTGGCCAATATCTCTGCTGCAGTCCACAGGGCCATTATGTGCTAGCAGTGGTACATTACTATGATGTCTTTAGGATGTCTGTCTGTAGCCAATGGCACACATGTGGAAAATAGATGTGACCTCCCACACACACCATGTCTGTATAGACAATCCCAATTACAGTAGCAATAGTCTACTAATATACCTGCTATACATACCTGACATCCCTTTGCACTATGAAGTTAGGACTGTAGGGGCTGGGGTAGGGCTACACTCCATGTCCATGACATATGGTGAAAATATATGTACATATAATTATCCAAATATCAATATATATGATTACACATATACATATCGACATATATAGATGGGTATGTATATGTACATAGATATACATATACACACCCAGATATATATATATATATATATATATATATATATAGAGAGAGAGCAATATATGTCTACACATATACAAATAGTGATACAAATGCACATATACGTATGGATAGCTACAGATATATCGACAGTGGTTGGTATATCAGAATAGATATGTATGCACGTATAGTTATATATATATATATATATATATATATATATATATATATATATATATATGTATATATATATATATATATATATATATATATATATATATATATACCAACATAACTAGGCATATCTGTACACATAGGATGTGCATACATATATAGCTATATATACATATATCTATATGTACATATATGTATACCTATATATGCATATATATATATATATATATATATATATATATATATATGTATAGATATGTATGCATATGTACATATGAAGAGATGTACACATGGCCATATATATCTAGCACTATTCAGATGTGTATACAGACATGTATGAGTATACATGTGTATGTACATGTAGACATCTATACACCTATGATATGTATACAACAATATTCCCCTCATGAATAAACTTCACGGTTGTGTATACCCTCCCACATGTATCTCACCGTATGTATCTGCTATGTGTACATTATGATAAAACAACATATGTGATGCAACAGTCATATTAATAACAAGGACTACACAATCTAGGAAGTAAAGGCAATTATTCAATACTACTCAATATATGTAATGACAGCTATATTGGTAAAACAACAGCTGTCTCCACAGTGGTCATGGTGTAGTGGCTAAGTGCTGTGACTTCAGTGTAAAGGGTCCTGAGTTCAAGACCTGCAAGGGCTGTTCATTTTGTTGCTGGGCAGAACAAGGGCTATTGGATACAGAGTGGTTAAGGCAGTTTTTGTGCAATGTAAGCCACACACACCAGTATCACAACATTGTTAGGTAGGGGTCAAGTCCCAGTGTTGGCAAGTAACAGTGTGCATGTATGTGGATGGGTCTACATCAGGTTGCAGGGTATACACGCCTCAGTGGGCCACCTGTTCATGTGGCACAGGCAATACCCAGTATAGTAACCTGTGAAATGTGTTCAACTGTACCCCAGATATGTCACTGCCATGGTGTCAGCACAGTGACATACCCCGTTGTGCAATATGACTGCAGACCATCCTCGTGCTGACACATATGCACCTACAACACACATGGATAACATTTTAGAAACCACAAAAAAGCAGTGTTACTAACAGGTAGAAGGCATCATTGCTGGATGGCCACACTACCTGCCAAATATGCCTCACACTCTAGTCCCTACAACATGTTACACTGCAGGTCTGTGATACACTGGTGTACAGTCACCATGTGCATCAGAACCATATCAGCCTGTCCCTGCATTGATGGTATGGATGACAGGGATGGGGCACAGGTATCATCATATGCACAGGGCATCCTCATGCTGACACATGTACACAAAAAACACAATTGCATATCATTTTAGAGATCACAACCAAGCAGTGTTACTAACAGCTAGAAGGCATCATTGCTGGATGGCTACACTACCTGTCAAATATGCCTCACACTCTAATCCCTACAACAAGTTACACTGCAGGTCTGTGATATACTGGTGTACAGTCACCGTGTGCATCAGAACCATACCAGCCTGTCCCTGGATCGATGGTATGGATGACAGGGATGAGGCACAGATATCATCATATGCACAGGGTGTGGTGCTGGTTTGCCAGAGGCTGAGGGTGGGCCATACATTTGATACCATGTGTGTGGGTGAGGGGTGTACTCTGGGGAGCTGGCTGAGGTGATGTGGTGTGTGTAGGCATGAGGTTGCCCTAGGTGTGTTTGCATAGTGTGTGGGTATGTATGCACACAGTTCTGCCATGTGGCTGTCTTACACAGGTGTTTATGGACAGCTGCAGACCATACCTGGCATGGTGTGCAGTTCACTGCCTCCAGCCATGGACACATGGACTGTGCCTGCCAGGGATTCCGTGGGCATGTCCAGGTACAGGGATTGAAGTGCTACTCTCACCTGCTGATGTCATTTTTCCGATGGTACCAGGTCCCTCCTGGGACTGGCCAGGACCACATGCACTTGGCCTGCTGTGGTGTGGTGTGGATAGCACACTGTCCGCACTGCCGGGGCTGCTACTGCCACTATGGGAGCCCCTTGGTGTCCTAGCATGCCCACGTTGACTGTCCAGCTGCTGGTGTTGCTGGCCCACATCCACATGGGCATCGCCACATCCTCACCACACATTGAAGCACGGACACACCATGGCTGATGAGGGCCATCATCTCATCATGCCATCTATCCACTTGCTTGGACAGTTCACAGAGGTTGACGCTTACAGATGCGAGAGCAGCCCTCTGCAGCCTAAGGCCCTGTCTGGTGTAATGCTCAATATGTGCCTGCACCGCCATTATAGCCTGGAACATGTGTCTGCTGGTTGCAGCTATGTTGCCTATGCCAGGGGCATGATGTTCAGCGGCCCTACTACAAACACCCTGGGACATCCACCTATGTGGCAGCCTGCTGGACATCCGGCTATGCCCACTGTGACTGGACACAGTAGGCATGGTTACCACACTTTCCTGTACACTGCCACTGAATGCCAGCTGTCCCTCTGCTATGGCCACTGGTGATGGGGTGTGTATAGCCACTGTAACTGTGTATGTGGCTGGGGTGGCTAAAAGGGGGATGTCAAATGTTGGCGCAGTGTCGGCCCCTGACAACCCCACCTGTGCCTCAATATTATTATCATCATCATCGGTGTCTGTATGGACACTTACATCAGATTGGATGCAGGAGGGACCCTGACCCACCTCGCCACCTGTGGGGGAAAACAATAAATGCACTTTAAAACCTGTACAGCATTGCCTAACAGTACACACACACACACACACACACACACACACACACACACACACACACACACACACACACACACACACACACATCTCCATAATACCTACCTGTCCATGGCTTTACAGACAGTCCCACATATATGTCCATATGTTACCCCATCCTGCATCACACTTGTTAACATACACACATTGATACCACTCTTTAACATCACAGTCCTCTAAATGCCCACACAAGTGGCCACAACACAAGGCCTGTTACTACTTTACCTGCCTGACCTGTGTGTAGTGGATGTACATGGCCTCAATGCTGTCATTCAGTATGCACCCTCTGTATGGCTGGAATGATGTGCATGGCCCCTATATGTGTGGGCTACTATGTTGTATCCATAATAGCTCCCACTGGTGTGTCATGTGTATGTAATGCTCAGTACATGCCAGATATGCTGCTCCATTGACCCATCATATGTCAGCTGTAATATTTAGATACACCCCTGGTGTTGACTATTATTTCCCCAAGGCATTTGTAGAGCTGCATACGTGGGTTGTAGGTGACCTCTCTGCTGACTGCAGTATTAAGTGTGTACATGGAGTCTACCTTCCCTCTGGATGCCTGTTCCATGCTACAGACCATATTATACTATTTGCTGTCCTGTGATTACATGACAGATATTCCTGGTGTGTAATGTGGCAGTCCATGTCCATGTACTGCACGGTCCCAAAGGAGGGTACAGCCATATGAATACCCCACAATCACACATGTGCATACATGGCCACACACACCCACACACACATGCGCACATGCATCATACATGCATCTACCTCCTACAACTTCACCAGAGTGACCCTGCAGGCAAACTATCTAACCACCAGGATGCACACACACACACACACACACACACACACACACACACACACACACACACACACACACACACACACACATACAGGTGAGGTTGCACAATGATCATACACACAGTCCTCCTATTACCCATCTGCCAACATGCAGAACATATGGTACAGAACAGCATGCAGTTCAGCTATAGTAAATCCATGCTAACAACAGTATACATGTGTATGATGCATATGCTGTGACTAGGTGATGCCCCTTCCCCTGGATACCACTGCACTCATGTACACAGTATTTCTGTGCACCTGCTCTGCACCCTGCCATGCACTGTGCACAATAACTCACAGGTGCAAAACTCATTGCGGAATGTGTAGTACTGTGTCAGTTATGTCAGCTGTACCTCTCACAGCCCCTATGTGTTTCAGCAACACATACCTGGGAAGACATGTGGACTGTTGTCATTGGTAAATGCCTGATGCCTGATTTACAGCTGTGAACATCAACAGACCATGTATGACCACTGCAGAAATGCTTATACTGACAACCATCAGAACATACAGTGGCATTGGGGGGTATACACACCTTTATTGATTTTACACACACATCCTTGATCTGCCATGGGACCACAGCACAGCATAGCTTAGCAGTACACAAGCCCGGTATGTAACATATATTCTGTACTTCCACATGCAATGTCTACATATTGCGTTAGGTGTGAGGCTGCTGACCACAATGCATACACACCATGTGGGCATATGTGTGCACACCCTTATCATGACAGTTTATCACACCTCTTGTTGTGTGTACTACAGCAGTCACTGTTCATAGCAGGGGTATACCAGCGTGGGCCTTCTGCAATTGACAGGGCATGTTCAGTCTACCCTACACATCTCCCCCTATTCTGCATGTTTGCAAGGTCTACTCATGTGCACATCCCATGGTGTTCACACAATGCTGTCACTATTGCAGTGTGGGAAGGATTACAGCTGCCACAGGTCCTGAACCTGACTATATGCAGATAGAGCCATTCCTACCATCCTTAGGATCCCTGCTGCAGTGCACTGGTGTGTCATGCT
Source organism: Protopterus annectens (assembly GCF_019279795.1). Lineage (NCBI taxonomy): Eukaryota > Metazoa > Chordata > Ceratodontiformes > Protopteridae > Protopterus > Protopterus annectens. The sequence goes on from NC_056747.1 coordinate 1,285,191,977, forward strand.
GAGACCCCCCCTCAGCTTTTATGCATAGCATGACAGGTAAGCCCTACACATTTGTGTCACCTTGCTGTGTCCCATACACTGAACACCACATGTTGCAGCAGTTGGCATTGTCTTACAGGTATATACACTGGTGTTGGACTATATATGGGTGTTGTTCAGAACATGTCACTACTGTAGGCCATGTCTACCAACATATGTTACACCCTGTGGACACATTCCACAATGGCATGATGTTAGTTGTCATGCAGGTGTGTGACATACCCTTTCAATACCCCATATCATGGTCATCCCTGTGAGACTGTGCATTTCACAGCAACAATACATGCACATGTACAGCATGCATTCAGGGTAGGTGTGTTAGATGTGTGCATGGAATATACCATCACCATTACATGTCCGGTGTGTTGGCATTCATCTACATAAGACATACTCACCAGCTGCAGGCTGCTGCCTTGTTGTTGCCCTGGAGGGACCTACATAAGAGGGTGAGAGATGCAATGTCAGTGGCCACACCTGTGGCACTGCTACAGGCTGGGTGCAGTACTACCATACATCAATGGTAAATTCCCACAATACTACCACATCTGGACATCTGCTTATCACTACAATGCAGCAACACAATATATCTGTGACATGTCAGATATGCATGATCTACCTATAGCACTGTGGATATTTACACAACAGTGGTCTACTGATGTGCCCTGTATCCTTACCTGCACACTCCTTAGCTGGTGTGTGGGTGACACCCACCTCCATGAAGGGGTCCAGTGGTTGTTGGTGTTCTGGACGGGCAGGTGCCATGAGGCTGGCCAGGATCTCCTCCACATGTGTCGGGGGATGGATGGCATGGCCCCCCGTGGCGAGGTGATCCCCCTAGACTGCGGCAGCATGCCGATGGGCATTGCGAAGCAGGTTGCTGCAATGATGCTGGACCTGCTCATAACTGCAGTTATGCAGGCCGACATCATTGACCCTATGGACTAGATCGTTCCACAGGGCATTCCGCTCCTGCTGGTCATGGGCTATCCTGCCAAAGAGAACCTGGTAGTGCTGTACCAGGGGGTTGATGATGACCTCATTTTCATCTGCTGAATACACAGGTAACCTGCTGTGTGACATCGTGCCTGAAAGACATGAAGATGGAAACAGGCCTGAGCAACTCATATGGCAAGGTTACCACAATTCGTAATACACATCTCTGTCACACACCCCCACCATATCATCCTCAACAGACTGTACACACAACTCATTAGGTAGGGCTACAGCTTAACTACCATTTGGACAGATTGTGTATTGTACCACACCTTCTGCTATGTGATTGTAGCCATGTCCCCTGTGTGGACACTAACATTGTTGGCCTGTTACAGACTATTCACTTGCATGCCATTGTCAGGGCCACTATGGTTACATATATGCCAGTGGTATGGCTGCTCTGAAATTGCTGCACATCTGACAGTCTGTGTTATTGGTGGGATCTATGCATGCTGTTGGACATGTACCGGGATTGTGTAGACTATTACTACCAACAAATGTTCTATAACAGTGACACAATGACATGTATATGTTCGATTGGCCAGCTGATCCACCTATCCACACCCATCTGACCAGGATACCTGGCTACATCACATGTGTGTGCCAACCTGGGGCCTCCTCATGTACTGTTACAGCAATACCATCAGGTGGAACCACCCAGGGGATGTTGGCCCCCCACTCAGGGCACACACCAGCATGTTCCTGTCCCCTGAGCTCAGGTCTATGGTCTGTTCCATACTGGGCTCCACAGACACATGAGGGATGTGCTACATCAGTCTGAGGCACCCAGTACACGTTCACACAGCCAACATGCTCCTCCTGCTCAGCCTCCAGACCAGGTACCTTCAGGACGTGGACTGCTGTTGTAAGTGGTAGTTGGTGGGAGCCTTGTTCCCATTGTGCCCATATTGGGGACCATGGGGCATCCACATCACAGACCACACACACCATCCACGGTGTTTACCCACACATGTGTCACATACCACCCCTGTAGACTGTCCTCTATATCTACCAATCCTGACCACCTTCACGTGTGCATCTGCCATACTTTCCCATATTCCCATTACATACTTCACAGACAGGGGCAATTTGGTGCTAAGAAGGGACTAACATGTGACATACCCGTCCATGGTGCACACACTGCCAGCTGCAGATATCTGTGTGTATTGCTATGTGTGCTGCTGCCTCACACATAGCAAACATCACTGTGGTAGTGATATAAGGGACATGTCTTTACATACATACATGTCTGTGTGTGTGTTTGTACATATGTAGACATGTGCATATAGGTATCTATTTATATATGTGTAGATATATATGAATTCATATATATGTGCACATATATATGTCTACACATGGGTATATGTATATTTCTGGACATACATGCTGATATACATTTATCCTTATATATAATATATGTGACATATGTACACATATGCATACCTATATGTGGGGTACATTCAGACATCAACTCCACAATCTCTCAATACCTTCATGCACAGCTGCACTGTTCTGCCTTGCTACAACACACACCTGTCTGTGTTGTAGCAAGGCACTGTTCTGCCTTGCTACAACAAAGACAGGTGCCACATATGGACATGGCCTGACATTAGTGGGGTATATGTGGGACCTCTTTGCAGGTAACCCTATTACACATCTAGGGCATTTCAGCATGCTACATTACAGATTCACCTGAGTATCCTGCTAGTGGTGGTCTGTGGCTCCCACATGTCTATCATAACTCACAGCATCCAAGGGACCGGACAACATCCCAGGCTGTGTTTTACACGAACTTCAGAATAAACTGGCTCCCCCCTTAAGCACCATGTTCAATAATAGCCTCGCATCAAGCTTTGTGCCCACTGAATGATGCACAGCAACAGTTATCCCTCTCCACAAAGGGAGAGCCACCACTGATCCTGGGAACTATAGACTTATTAGCCTGATGAGCCTGGTCTGCAAAGCTATGGAACGTATCATCATGGAACTCATGAACAAAGACATTGGTAAACTCCAAACTCTGGATCCCACCCAGTTCGGGTTTGCGAAAGGCAGATCATGCCTCCTGAACCTGATCAACTTCTTTGAGGCAGTCACCAAAGCCATAGATAAGGGTAAAGTGGTTCACACAGCCTATCTTGACCTCACCAAGGCTTTCGACACCATCCTCCCTTCTGGAATTATAGCTAAACTCAATAAACTAGGCATAAATCCCTACATCATAAGATGGGTTGCCAACTGGCTCACTGACAGAACCCACACTGTAAAAGTTGCAGACTCCAAATCTGACCTCAAACCAGTGACAAGTGGAGTACCACAGGGTTCCGTCCTGAGACCACTCCTGTTTGGTATCTACTTCTCTGAAGTACAGACTAACACAGAAGGCCTCTGGCTAACGAAGTTCGCAGATGACTGCAAACTAGGAGCCATAGTCAAGTCCCCAAATGATGTGAACATCCTACAGAAGGGCCACTCTGAGACAGATGCCTGTTGTCAGAGCCATGGCCTCAAGCTCAATGCCAAAAAGTGCAGTGTCATCCCCTTTGGTAAAAACTCTGTACCCATGAACTACCACATTGGCAGCAATCTACTTAACACCGAATGCGTGATAAGAGACCTTGGGACCCAGGTGGACAGTAGTCTCTCCTTAGATAGTCACATCACCACAGTAGTCAGGAAGTCCTTCTACGTGGCACACCTCATCATAAAAGGGTTCTCGTCCAGGAAAAAAGAGGTCATCGTTACCCTCTATTCATCACTCATTAGACCCATTATAGAGTACAACGCCCCTTTTGGA
>NC_056747.1:1285200805-1285225805 GCF_019279795.1 Protopterus annectens
AACTACTATATCCCTGTAGTTTTCACAACTTTCTTAGTCAATGCAGTGATCTGTCCCTTACATGTATTATTAAACTACCCAATGTCCTTACTTTGTACAATGGTATTTTGTAGATTAGTATATACGTGGATTGTGTCTTACGTATAGTCTACACCTCTTACCTGTTATAGCCATTGAGAAAATCATTGTTAACACTACCTCATGATTTCTACACATAATCCCAGATTCCATGCTTGCAGACAAGTATATAAGTGAACTGTGTTGTACCTACAGTCTACACCTCTTACCTGGTATAGCTGTGGAGAAAATCATTGTTAACACTACCTGACATTTTCTACTCATACTCCCAGACTCCATGCTTGTAGACAACTATATAAGTGAACTGTGTTGTACCTACAGTCTACACCTCTTATCTGGTATAGCTGTGGAGAAAATCTTTGTTAACACTACCTAACAAATTCTTCACATACTCCCAGATTCCATGTTAATGTTATACACATACCTAACAATCTGTTATTGCACACACTGTGGTCACGGATTGACAGGATGCAGGAGTTATTGTGGCATATTTTGAGAATAGCTGTCATACACTTTGAGTGAGATGCTACGATGACAGGTTTGTTTTCATATGCATTCTCTAAATGTGTACAGGTCTGACTATCAGTTATATGTCAGTAAAAGTTGCCTACATTTCCTGGATCATCACACTGAATTGTCAGGGGAACAGGTTACTGGGCAGCAGATTTGGGCCATTTATCTGGACATGCTGGACATATCAGAACAGTTGCGGGGTATGACTATGCATACACCTTACTACCTGAACATTCTGCCACAGTCTGTACAGTTGGTGGTTATGATTATGCTTACAGCTTACTATCTGAACATTCTAGCAAATTCTGTACAGTTCTTGGGTCTAATTATGCATACAACTTTCTATCTGAACATTCTCACAAACTCTGTACAGTTGTGGGGTATGATTAGGCATACAGCTTACTACCACTCCCTGGATTCAAACCCCTGCTGTGTGTGGTAAAAATATTACAGTTGACATCACAGTACACTGTGCTATCAGGGAACTGGTGTGAAGCATTCCAATGTTTTCTAAGTCTCCCTCAGTTGTACAATATGACTGACATCTTGAGACTTCCAACTTTGTCATACTGAACTTCCTACACATTTTATCTGCGTTCAACAGTGTGGGTAACACTGCTTAATCCAACCGTGCTATTTATAGAATGCAACACGACAACAACATATGAAAGTAGAATGTACACAAGCACTCCGGGGGTTATACTTTTATTCACAAGATATTGTACCTTTATTTACACACTACCTATACGACAGTCTTCCTGCCATATTGTCTAGTTTATTCAGTACATCCGATACACAATACATTTTTATACTGGTACAACACTTTCTAGAACTGTTATATTTATTTGTTATGACAATACATGCAAGATTATTACTAACCTGCCTCATGACGCAGCCTTTGCAGCCTAGCAGCATGGGCTTGCTGGTTCGCAGCCCGCTCATCTGCAGCTGTCAGAGAAATACAGTGATATTTAGCCATTACCTATTCATAGGAAACACAAGCTAGGCAATCATTATCTACATAGTAAAATGAGTACTTAATCAGTGCTGGTGCATTGGCCATCTGTCTTGATTCTTGGATCCACTGCTCCAAGAAATTCCCCCTCCACTGCTTCAGGTCAGCATGGTGATGCCTGACCTGCTTACCAGTCACTGGAGAGGTCACGGGTGAGACTGTCCCAGGCCTCAACTTTATACTGAGATCCCTGGTACTGGCCCTGCAGTAGTCTCTGCTCATGGTGTTTTACCAGGAGCCATACCATGAATCTGGACTCCTGGATGCCCCAGTGCTGTGCTCCAAATCGAGTGTCTTCCCCAACTCCAGCCATTCTGCCTACAGTATGGAGCTGAAACCAGTCCTGGGAAGTATTCGTGCCTGTGGGGTTTAAATACTCCTAATTTCCTGCACTTTCCCGTGATTGGATGGTTTTGAAAAGGCTAAGCTATGGGCACACCTGCTTACCTAATGTTGGCATTGCTTAAAGGGGTATACCACTGGGCAGATTGAGTTAGCCAGCCTACACATTGCTTACACCAACTAAGCTGAGCTGTGCAATGCTTAGCATTGCTTAATATTTAATTTGCATTATATTTTCCTTTTGGCATTGATTTATTATTCGTTACATGTTATATATGTGTCTGGTATCTGTGATTCATGTGTACCTACACTGTATGGGGTCCTGGGGACTTCAACACTTTATTTTTCCTCAAATCTTGGTATTTGCTGGAAGTCATAAAACAATAAAACACTTGCAAGACAATGCAGAAATTTCCCTAGTTTTAGACATTGTGTCTCCTTGCTATCATAAAAACAATTTAATTTCAGCTATTTTTCTGAAGTTAACCTCTTGTGTTCCAGTTTTCACTGTTAAAATATATACATTTAAACAGTTACAATAGCGTATATACATTTCTGGTCTTTTCCAGTATGGTACACTGTGGATACATCATTAAGCTCATACAAACCCTTTTCAACACACGTCTGTACAAACCTAGTTTGATGTACACATAACATACAATTCTAATATGGTTGCAACACAATAGGATCATAGGAAGTTACTAGGCTATTGGCCCTGAGACCCTTATAAACCTAGCCAAGAGTTTTGTCCATGTTTAGACAAGTCAGCACCCAAAGCCCCTGTTCAACAGGGACACAGGTGGAATCCCAGGGGTATATTTTCTATTTCCCATCCAGATATCCAGGTTGCACTTAAAAGGGAATAATGAGGTACACTGCTTGACATGGAGAGGGAGTCTATTCCACAGATGGGGGAGTCTCTGGGACACAAATCTGTCATGCCAACAAGTTCTATTGATATCACATACCAAGCTGAGGTTGTGCATATGGGTTACTCAAGTGGAGCTTTACTTTCAGATATGCAGCAGTTCCATCAAGGTGGGGTCTGAGATTGCTTTGTATGCCAGACAGAGGTCACCCCTGAGGAGTCTGTATGAAACTGAGTAGAGGGACAGGGCTTTTAGCCTATCCATGTATGGTAGATGTTTGAGGCCGTGGATTATTCTGGTGAGGAACCTCTGTGGTTGCTCCAGCTGCTGCATGTGCTTTGTGAGGTACATGCTGAAGAGGACATTATACTCGATAATTGGCCTCATAAGGGAAGAATACAGGGATGTTATGACCTCTTTTTCCCTGTTGAGGTACCCTTACTTATGAGGCTGGCCATGTAGAAAGCTTTCCATACAACGGAAGCAACATGGTGGTCAAAAGTCAAGTTGCTATCAATCTGGGTGCCTAAATCCCTCACTACTGACTGCATACTTAGGATGTTGTTATCAATGTGATAATATGTGGGGATATCACTATCCCCAAAGGGGATGATAATGCATGCTTTGGTATTCAGCTTAAGGCCATGTTTATGGCAACAATCATTTGGGTGAATCTCTCTTGGAGGACATCCACATCACTTGGGGAATTAATGACCTCGCCCAGCTTGCAGTCATCTGCAAACTTAGTCTGCCATAGCCCACTGGTTTTGGCTTGTACCTCAAAGAAGTATAACTTGACTAACAGAGGCCCCAGGACCAATCCCTGGGGTACGATGATCATTACAGGTCTACTGCTTGAGGTGGCTTCCCCTATTTTGATTAGGTGGGTTCTGTCAGTGAACCAGTTTGCTACCCATCTGTTAACATATAGATTGATGCCTAGTTGAGAGAGTTTATCTATTATGACCCTTACATAATGTATGTTGACATTCACAAATGAGACATAACCATTTACAAAATTCCCTGACAGCTGTGCTGACAGTATCTCTCTTTCACACTTCTATATAAATCATGTTGATATTCACAAATGACATAATATAATTTACAACATTCCAGATAGCTGGGCTGGTAATATCTCCTTTCATGGCATTTCTCCCCCCCTTGAAGACTTGAGCTAGTTTTTCAAGTGACCCTTGAGAAACATTGCTTGAGAAGGATGAGCCTATCTGAGAACACCTTACTCCATTCCCTGTCTTGAGATTACAGCTGCCTTGGCATGGCTGACCCCAGTACAATGTTGCACTGTCATATCATATACCTGCAACCCTTGGCTCCACCATAGTAATTTGGGATTTTGCTGGCTAGTTCCCTATAGCCATAGATCCTCCTCAGTTTCCTCCTGCCTCTTACTGCAAATACTTAGCACCAGGGCCTCCCTATCATGGTAAGTTTTCATGGTGTTAACATGGTACAATTTGTGCTCCTACTTCCTGCCTAGCAGTTCTTCTGTGTAGTTAATAGCACTGACCTTCCTTACCACTTTGAAGGGTCCCTCCCAAGCTGCCTGCAGCTTGTTGTGTCTGACAGGAATGAGAACCATAACCTGCTGCTCCTCAGTATACTCTCTGGCTTGAGCATTCCTGTCATACCTGACCTTTTTCTGCTGTTGGGCTCCTACCAGGTTCTCCTGGGTCAAGCCCATGAGTTCCCTGAACCTTGTCCTAAGGTTTAGGACATATGCCACAGCAGACTCCTTGTGGGATTCACACTCACCCTCCCACTCATCACAAGTCAAATCTAGAGGCACATTCACCCTATGGCCATACAGCAATCCAAAGGATGAAAAACCTGTGGATTCCTGGGACACCTCCCTGTAACCAAACAACAGATGGGGCAAATATTTCTACCACTCACTCTTAAACTGGTCTACAAATGCCTGTAGCATGGTCTTTAGTGTAGAGTATAACCTCTTAACCAGACCATTAGTCCAAGGATGGTAGGGGTGGTCTTTAGGAGCTTCACCCCACAGTGCTTCCACAGACAAGCCAGCAGGTCTGACATGAAATTGGCACCTTTGTCAGTCAGTATTTCGTCTGGTAAACCTACCCTGCTGAAAATCTCTAACAAAGCATTTGCCACCTTTTGTGCCTCAATGCAGGATAGAACCACTACCTTAGGGTATCTGGTAGCGTACTCTACTACCACTAGGATATACTTCTTCCCTGTGGAACTTGGGGTACTCAGAGGTCCCACAGTATCGATAGTTATCCTTTGAAATGGCTCATTAATTACAGACAAAAGCATCAAAGGAGCTTTCACCTTATTGCCTACCTTGCCTACATTTTTGCACTGTGAACAGGTCCTGCAGTACTCTGTTACATCTCTGGAAATCCCAGGCCAATAAAAGTTCTGCATAATACATCTCTTTGTATGCTTTATGCCCATATGACTTGCAAAGGGATTATCATGGGCTATGGCTAGAAGTGCCAGATGGTAGGCTCTGGGCACTACCAACTGCTGTATTCTCTCACCCTCTAGCTCTCCCTCAGGAGTCTACTCTCTATACAGTAACCCTTTGTCCCAGTATACAGATTCCCATTGTCCTTGACAATCAGGTGCCTCACTGGCTACCTCCCTCAGGCCTTGTAATGTAGGGTCTGACAGCTGAGCCTGTCTCATCTCTCTCTTTGTAACCCTTCCCAACTCCCCTTCCACAGGAAGTATGGTATCCTCTGACAGTAGTGCCTCACTGTCAACCTGAGTACTACTACTACTCACCTCTGTCCTTGCAGTCCACTCTGTCCAAGGGAACATCAGTACCCACAAGTGGCTGTGGCTCACCTTCAGGCTCACTGATACAGAGTAGCTCCCTCCCTGAAGTAACCACCTCACCAGTCCTTGCTTCAAGTATGTGGTCTGTCTGGGCCCCCCCTCCAGACTACCAGACCCACATGCATGTCTCTAAGCTTGACTGCATGTAACTGCATGCACACAAGGTACTGCGTTATCAAAATCATTCCCTGTCAGGACATCTGCAGAGATATCCTCAAGCACACCTACTTGCTGGCTTCATTTTCCACCCTCCCAGTCAAGGTGAACCTAGCCAAAGGTATTTGGAATAGGGTCCCTCCTAAAGCTCTGACTGGAGTAGACTGCGAGGCAAGTAGTGCTCCTCTGTAACCATTGCAGGCTTCATAATGGTTAGGTTAGAGGCTGTGTCTCTTTTAGCAGTGGCCTGTTTCTCATCTAGTGAGATAGGATATAACCTCTTGTGGTAGTTTGGTACCCTTGCTGTCTCCAGACAACTTACTGCTGGCATTCTGTCATTCCCACTTACTGGCTCTCCCACCTAGCCACCATGGACATATGTATGCTACATGGGCCCACTGGTTACATTTAAACATTTAACCCTTGGTTCTGGCTATGTACCTGAACTAGTGGCTTCCCCTGCTACTGACTGACTCTGTTGGGGTGGTTTAGGCTGCCCACCATGGGTTCCCTTAGACCTATGAGCAGCAATGGTATCCCTTTCCTGTGCAGTTATGTCCTCCTTGCTAGGTATAGGATCTGCTGTGTTACATTCTGTATCCACTAACCAGATTATCATGTCCTCAGACAAGGTACTAAGGGCTTGTCCCCTCACCCAAAGGTCTGCCAGTCCTTTAAAAGTGGTGACCTGACACCCACTCACCCATCTATGAAAATAAGTGCTTAACTCTGCAATATATTCACACACACTTTCATCTGCCTTGCATCTGTGTTCACAAAACTTTTTCCTATAAGCTTCAGTTGTTAACTTAAAAGACCGTAATAAACATTTTTTAACAGTATTATAATTTAAGAAATCAGTATCAGACAATTTAGAAATAGCAGTTACAGTTTTACTATGCAGTAAGCAGGTCAGGAACCACACTCAGAACCCCTGATCAACATTGTACTGTTTACATACCCTCTCAAACATATGAATGAAACTATCAAAATGACCCCCCTCTGTAAATTGTGGAAGAAATGTACTGACCTTTGCTGCTTCTGGGATCGGTTACTCCCTTCCCCTTTACCTTGATGACTCTGATGAAGAGTCAGCACCTCCTTTTCATGTTGTCTCTACCTGTCATTCTCTTCAGCTTCCAGAAGTCTAAGTTCCTCTGCTGATTCCACTGCCATCTGTTTATCCTTGTCTTCAACCTCCAAACGTTGCAATCTCTCCACTCATTCTAGTTCTAACCATTTGGCCTCCAGTTCAAGTTTCTTTAACATGGATTTTTAAGGCTTCTGTGGAAAGGTTGAACTGTCCATCTTCTGAGAGTTGTGCATCCACAAGGCCAGTGTGGTTATCCTCCTGGCTGCAGGTCTGTGATGCAGCTGTGACCAAGGTTGCAATCATTTCTGCTTTAGTCAGGTTGGCATGCACCAGTCCTTTAGTCAGGTTGGTATGCACCAGTCCTTTAGTCAGGCTGGTATGCACCAGTCCTTTAGTCAGGTTGGTATGCACCAGTCCTTTAGTCAGGCTGGTATGCACCAGTCCTTTAGTCAGGTTGGTATGCACCAGTCCTTTAGTCAGGCTGGTATGCACCAGTCCTTTAGTCAGGCTGGTATGCACCAGTCCTTTAGTCAGGCTGGTATGCACCAGTCCTTTAGTCAGGCTGGTATGCACCAGTCCTTTAGTCAGGTTGGTATGCACCAGTCCTTTAGTCAGGCTGGTATGCACCAGTCCTTTAGTCAGGCTGGTATGCACCAGTCCTTTAGTCAGGTTGGTATGCACCAGTCCTTTAGTCAGGTTGGTATGCACCAGTCCTTTAGTCAGGTTGGTATGCACCAGTCCTTTAGTCAGGCTGGTATGCACCAGTCCTTTAGTCAGGCTGGTATGCACCAGTCCTTTAGTCAGGCTGGTATGCACCAGTCCTTTAGTCAGGCTGGTATGCACCAGTCCTTTAGCCTGGCACATCTCAGCCAACTGGCTCCTTAGCTTGCCATACTCCTCTGCTGACATCCTTGCCTGCTCTCCCTGACTAACTAACCTAACAAAAAATAAATAAAACTATTGTGATGTGACACTCTGAATGTTCACTGTGTGGCTGATTGAGAGTACAATCACCTTCTTCAGTGACTACTGTGTACAGGCTGCAGGAATTCAATATCCACACCACTGAATCTCAATACATGGATATCCCACCAATGCCAACCAATATATGTGACACCCTACCACTGGCCCAGTAATAAAGGAGCCTCAATCCTCACCACTAGCACCAGTTGGGGACATACACTGGGAGGATGACAGGTGCACAGACAGTATTTCCAGATGCAGCTCACTGCATCAAGTGCAGTTTCCCTTAAGAGCACACAGAGACCACAGTCAGTCCAGGGCTGGTTTCTCCCTCTTTCTCCAGATCCCCAATAAGGATCATAGGAGGTTACTAGGTTATTGGCCCTGCATCACTTATAAGCCTAGCCAAGAGGTTAGCCCATGTTTAGACAAGTCAGCACTTGATGCCCCTGTCCAACAGGGACATGGGTGGAATCCCAGGGGTGTATTTTCTGTTTCCCATCCAGTCATCCAGGTTGCACTTAAAAAAGGGTAAAGAGATACTCTGCTTGACATGGAGAAGGAGTGTATTACACAATTGTAGGAGTCTCTGGAACACAAATCTATTCCTCCTACAAGTCCTGTTGATGTCACAGACCAGGGTGGGGCCACACGTGCGTGTTACTCGAGTGGAGCTTGACTTGTGGAAATGCAGCAGTTCCATCAAGGAAGGGTCTATGATCACCTTGTATGCCAGACAGAGGTCGCCTCTGAAGAGTCTGTATGAAATTGATTAGAGGGATTGGACTTTTAGCATATCTGTGTATGGTAGATGTTTGAGGCCCTAGATTCCCCTGGTGAGGAACCTCTGTGGGCTCTCCAGCTGCTGCATGTGCTTTGCAAGTTACATTCATAAAGGGGCATTGTACTCAATAATGGGCCTTATAAAGGAGGAATGCAGGGATGTTATGACCTCCTTGTCACTTACTGAGGTACCGTTACTTATGAGGTGGGCCAAGTAGAAGCCTTTCCATACAACAGAAGCAACATGGTGGAAAAAAGTCAGGTTGCTATCAACCTGAGTGCCCAAATCCCTCATGACTGATTGCATGCTTAGAACATTGTTATTAATGTGATAATTTGTGGGGAAGTCACGCTCTCTAAAGAGGCTGATGATGCATTTTTTGGTATTCAGCTTGAGGCCATGTTTCTGGCACCAGTCATTTGTCTGAGTGAGACCTTCTCAGAGCATATCCACATCACTAGGGGAATTGATGAGAGCACCCAGCTTGCAGTCTTCTGCAAACTTGGTCAGCCATAGCCCACTAGTTTTGGCTTGCACCTCAGAAAAGTATATCCCAAATAACAGAGACCCCAAGACCGAACCCTGGGTACGCCGCTTGTTATAGGTGTACTGCTTGAGGTGACTTCCCTTATTTTGACTAGGTGACTACCTTTCATGAGAATATATATTAATTTCAACACTACATTAGCTTGGAGTACCCTTCCTGCTCCAAGGGAAAGCGATAAATGGTAGGGGCTCATGGGGGGTGTACAGCCTTAAAAACGTTAACAGCAAGTTTCATAATTCTCTGTTTTATCTATTTTGGACTCACAGTATTGGGTGCTGTACTTCCATTAAGAAGCTGTTACACTCTCCATCTAGATTGCTTCCCTAAAAAAATAATAATAAAAGAAATCTGCTTTTTAAAACTTGCAGCTTTCCATACGATCTGTCACCATCACACTGCGAATATAAAGAAACACTAGATGACCTTCTCAGACATCATGATTGTTATTGCTGTAAATCTTTGAATTCGAAGTAAAAGTAATTATCACCACATGCTACTACTGGCACAAAACTAAGATGTAACTTGGACAACAAGTCCTCTTTCAGTATATCTTTGCCTATAAGAAAAACAAATGTTTTGTAAAAGATACAGCTCGTATTCAAATAATAAACCTTGAGAAAGTGTGGCTAACCTTGACAGATACTTTTTGCCAAACTTATAATGTAAATTGACAAGTATATGTAAAAACAAAGGCTGGCAGGTTCTGCACTTGTGCAGGGAATGAAGATAATTTTAAAAACAAAGAAGCAACTGTAAAGATGAATGACAGATCTCCCCCCACCCAAATTCTAAAGTTTTATTCTTTGTTTACAGTTCTGTTACAGGAAGTGAGAAGAGTTAAATAAAACAATGATACCTTACCTTTAAAAATGTTACAACTAAAATTATTATAGAACTATGATTAAGCAAACTACAAATGTTGCAGGAATATACCTAAAACTACTGATGTGATCACCAGTGATTGTAATCATTAGAAATCATCACTGTAAGCAGCTCCGAGGCCCAAAACAACATGAATAAAACTGTCTGATCCAGATGATCAAAGTTCATTTACCAGCTAGGGCACTAGATGAACCAGTGGAAGGAGGGAGAGAGGAATGATGAGGCAGGTCTGTATCAGGGGGGTGGTGTAGTAGGCATAGTAGATTCCTCGGTGGAGACAGGTGGCAGGGACTTCTGAATGACTCACCCTTAGTGAAGCCTGTTTCACATGCGTCCCTCTTATATTTTACTTTATAGCAATGGGACTAGGGTGTAAGTATGCCTGGTGGGTTGTTTTTATTATGCCAGTGGATGAAATCTATTTGTAATTGAGACACATATATAATTAGTGCCTTCATTGAAGGTTGGGCGTCGAGCTGGCACCTTGGCGTTTCGTAAAAAAATCTATTGCCAATCATTAGCGGACCGGAGTTCCGCTGTGGCGACCCCTTACCAGGAAAAAGCCGTAAGACAAGCAAACAAAGATATAATTAGAAAGAAGCGTTTGCCCCACTTTCCTCACTATTCACCGCCTACTACTGTGTTTCTGTTTACTGTATCCGATCTCAGTTTTATACTGTAGCTGTAGCATTGGTTTATCCTTCAGTGCCTGCACACCCTCTCCCTTTGCAGTAACTTAACGCTGAGTTGACAGTTATTACAACAATGCTGCAGTTACTCTTCTCCACATTTGCTGTCCTGCACTGTCCTTATTGTCTTGCATAAGTTGTCTCACTATCCTGTCGCATACCTCTCAACCTCTCAGTGCAAGAAATCTGGACAAAGACTGACAAAACGGGGGGACAAAGGCCCAAAAATAGGAATACATTTTAAATATTAATCTTATAAGCTTAGAAAGTTGCTAGAGTAACAGGATTTGTTTTAACATACATTTTCTGAAGGATTTTAAGTCTGAAACTCAAATGTATGTCATTATTTAGTGACTTCAGTCCTCAGATCATCCCAGTAATTTGTCAGAAAAACACAGATTTTATGAGGAGTAGAACAAAAATATGAGCCAAATATCTGGACATTCTGCGAAAATCTGTACAGCTGAGAGGCAAGTGGGACCCTATGCCTACCTTCTACTACCTATAACCTGATGTGTTATGCATTCATGCCCAAGAGGATGTTGCCTGCTCAGTAACTGCAAACTAGGATTGCCAAGGCATGAGGCCAAAGGCCGAGTGACCTTCCATGTTTATGCTTCAACCCCGCCAAGTGCCTTAAATTTCCTGTAAAATCAGGCTATTTCCTGTATATAGAAATTTAGATTATTAAATATTATTTTAATATTGTGTAGAAGGATTAAGTAAGCTGATGAAAATAGCTTGATTTAATACATCTAACAAATATTCAATATAGTTGTGTTTTGTATGATTTTTAATAGTATGACAACATATTTTAACACTAAAACAGTTCACCATTTTAGTTAAAATATATTTCAGCTTTTATTTAGGTTCCTTAACATCTGGATGTTTTGCATGTACTTTTGTGTTTTATAAACTTCTTTTTTTTTTCTTTTATTTCTTTTCATACTCTAACTTAATCAAGAAACACGTGAAACAGGTGTAGAAAACAACAACTTAGTAAGAATGAACCAGTTACTGTTGTAAAAAAAAAAAAAAGATGTTTAATTGGATAAAACCATAAGATTTAGTGCTTTCATCTGATTATAGCAAAGACTTCATCGGTATCTAAAGTACCATAGAGAACACTGTTTAAATGTCCCTAACATATGAATTAACCAATAAACACATACCCTAAACCTCATACAGTTGAACTTCAGTTCAAAAAACCTCACAGTTATTTAACAATATGTGCTCATAGGAAAAAACATTGTACATAAGTTTCTGTTAAAAACTAGGCTTAATAAACTTAGATATATACACAAAAAATATGTAAGTATTAAATCCTAATAAATAGAGTAAATTGAATAAATATAGTTAGGTAAGTAAAAACCTACACAGCATAAGATCATAATCTTAAAATAAATGCTATAGACAAATTGTCATTTAGACCAGGGGAAAGTATGTATGTTAAGTCTAATTTGACAAATTAATTGTTTGGCTTCTATAAAATCCACCCAAAGATTCCCATAGGGTCCTTATCAACCATATCGACACCCAAAAATAAAAAAATGTATGTGTAGAATATTTCACAATATGTTTATACAAAACATTGTTCTGTTTCTTATTTTTGATTTCATAAAGGCATTGTAAATACACCCCAGGATTCAGCAAGCTCTGCATGGTGTGCAGGAATAGTACAAGAGCTGCTGCATGCAATATGGCTGATGAGCGATCCTGGAATGAACTCTCGTGACGTGCACAAGCGCTCCTACACTATTTCTGCACGGACACCACTGATATATGCGAATTACCCCATTTTCTGGTGAAAACCATGCAAATGAGGTGAATTAGCAATCCAGGAAGCAGGCAGGTGTCTGTGCAGGAACAGTGTAACCTGCAGAAATGTATTCAGTTACTAACCGAATACATTTCTGTAAATTACAAAACGGAGGCATGACAGCTCAATGTAGTAGGCATACCAATGGCCAAATATATGGCCATTGGTATACTTGGCCATTGGCATGGTAAATAGTTGCAAAATTATAAAAAAATAACTTTTATTTATTTTTTTTGGCTGATTTCGACCGTTTAAGCGTAGGGCAGCGGTACACAAATGGGATCAACCAGAAAATAAGAAAAAAGTTGGAAATAAGCTTTTAAACCCAAATCAGCATTTTGTCATGATAGTCAATGGCATGCATAAGACAACAGTACCAGGGAATAGTGGTTCCTAAGGGGGAAGGCTCAGTGTGAGTGTGAGTGTGGTAACTATGAATTAACATTTGTTTTATGCAAATGAGGGGACTGATACTGAATCACAGATTTCCCCTCAGTGATAGCTTGCACCAAACCGTGTAGGTGCAGCAACACCATGGTATAAGTATAAGAGATAGATGACCTCAAAAGAGGAAGTTTCATGCATGCTGTAAGCTTATTGGAGCTCTGTGGCCCGTGTTTGCCCTTAGCTAAGCACAGCTAAAGAAGGTAGGTGTGTCTGAGGCTGCCTAGCAGTGTTTACATTGCCTAAACCGGTGTGCGCGCGCCAGATTTTAAACCAAAAAAAAAAAAACACAGCAAATAGCAGCTCTGTTCACATCTGAGCACTGGGTATGTGTGGCGCATCTCAAGGCTTAAACGGGAAGGCAATGGGAAGGTAAAACAGCAGTAGGAAGGCAATCAAGGAGAACTAGCATAGTTGGCAGGTGAAATGTATCAGAACCAGCCAATTACACAGGCAGCAGCCCAGCACAGTACTATAAACTATGCAAACACCTTTCAGTCTGTTTTTTTCCCACAAACCCTACACCACTGGTGTACACAGATGGGGAAATTTTACCTGACAAAACTAACAAAATGTTAGCGGCTGCTATTGCTCTCATATATCAATATGTGGAAGAGACTGAGGGTGGTGAGGATGAGAATGCTGATGACCAACCCACAGTGAGGAGGAGGAGAAGAGTGTATAGATCCAGGGTAACCTACCAGGGGCTACATGAGCTGGAGACAGTGGAGTGCTGTAGGGTGGACAGGGACATTTTACAGCAAATTGTTGAGCTGTGCCGGCCATGCCTCACACACAGAACCCATTTCAGTGGATCCCAAGGTATGTGTAGAGTTAAGAATACTATCCACAGGTACCTTCCAAAGGCCAACTGGGGATATCATGGGGATCTCACAGGCGTCAGCATCCAGGGTACTCCAACAGTTCCTGGATGCCATGTCAGCACATGCCGGTGAGCACATATATTTCCTCAAAACCCGTGGGGTGTCTGTGTCAGGATGGCCGAGTGGTCTAAGGCACCAGACTCAAGGATTAAACTCCTTCCAATGTTCATGGGGATTCTGGTCTCCATATGGAGGTGTGGGTTCCAATCCCACTTCTGACAGTTGGGTTTCCCCCAACCCCAGTAAGTAAACCTCCTTAAAAAACTTCTCCAAAGCCAACTTCAAGCTACTGAAGTCAGAAGTGACAAACTTCACAACACCCACGCAGATGGGATCTGGAAGTTTGACTGCAGAAACCTACACTAAGGCACTGTACAAGCACATTCACTCGTGCATGAATCGTGCCATCCCAAATAGAACCAAGATGCTCTTCTCCAAAAAAAGGAAGCCAATCTGGTGGTCCCCTGATATAAACAAACTATACAACAGAAGGAAGAAAGTGTTGCAAAAAAGAGGAAAATCCCAGGATGCAAAAAACTCCCTCACGAGCCTCAGTAAGAAGCTGAGATCCCTCATAAAATCCTCAAAAGCTAGTTACGAAAATAAAATTGCCAAAGATTCCAAACACAACCACAAGGTATTCTATAGTTATGTCAAGAATTTAAATGGCAATGCTCAGATCTGCTCTGAGTTACAACAAAATGGCATTAAATATACTGATCCCAAGGATATTGCCAATATCCTGGCAGATCGATTTAATGCCAACTTCACCCCCCTCTCACCCCCTAAAGGGCCCATCTCAATACCAAAAGATTGCCAAATTCCGATAATTACGGCCACACAGGTAGAAACTGCACTCTCCAAAGCTAAGAATACAGCATCCATGGGACCAGATGACATCCCAGGCTGTGTACTACATGGACTACAAAATGAACTGGCACCTCACCTAAGTGTCATGTTTAATCATAGCCTCACCTCAGGCTTCGTGCCCACTGATTGGTGCACAGCTACAGTTATCCCGCTCCACAAGGGAGGATCCACCTTGGATCCTGGGAACTATCGTCCCATCAGTCTGACAAGCCTGATCTGCAAGGGCATGGAATGCATTATCATGGAACTTATAAACAAAGACATTGGCAACCTTCAAACACTGGACCCCACCCAGTTTGGGTTTGTGAAGGGCCGATCTTGTCTCCTGAATATGATTGACTTATTGAATCAGTCTCTAGAGCTGTGGACGAGGGTAAGGCAGTCCACACAGCCTATCTGGATCTTGCCAAGGCCTTCGACACCATCCCCCACTCTGGAATCATAGATAAACTTACTAAGCTGGGCATAAATCCCTACGTCACATGATGGATTGCCAACTGGCTTACTGACAGAACCCAGACTGTAAAAGTAGCTGACTCCAAATCCAGCTCCAGACAAGTGACAAGTGGAGTACCTCAGGGTTCAGTCCTGGGACCACTCTTGTTTGGCATCTACTTCTCTGAAGTACAGGCCAACACTAAGGGACTCTGGCTAACAAAGTTTGCAGATGACTGCAAACTGGGAGCCATTATTGAATCCCCAAATGATGTGGATATTTCACAAAAGGGCCTTACAGAAACAGATGCCTGGTGCCAGAGCCATGGGCTCAAGCTTAATGCCAAGAAATGTATAGTTCTCCCCTTTGGAAAAAAAAAATGTACTCATGAGTTACCACATAGGTGGCAGGACACTAAACATCAAAAGTGTGATGAGAGACTTAGGGATACAGGTGGACAGTGGTCTCACTTTCGATAACCACATCGCCACAACAGTCAGGAAATCCTTCTATGTGGCACACCTCATCACTAAGGGCTTTTCATCCAGAAAAAAGGAGGTCATTGTCCCACTGTACTCATCCCTCATTAGACCCATTATAGAGTATAATGCCCCATTTGGTATGTACCTCACAAGACATCTGCAACAGCTGGAAAGGCCACAGAAATACCTCACTAAAAGAATCACAGGCCTAAAGCAGATGCCATATGCTGACCGTCTAAAAAAACTCCAGCTATACTCTGTGACATATCGTCTACTCAGAGGTGATCTCTGCTTAACATACAAGGCCATGTCAAACCCTGAGCTGTTGGCATGCTCCACTTAAAGAAATCCCAATCCCTCAGAGCCACACGCTCCAGGGATCTAAATCTTGTCATCACAATGAACAAAACATGCTGGAGGGATAGGTTCCTGACCCAGAGACTCCCCATACTCTGGAATAGACTGCCTATAAATGTCAAGCAGAGCACCTCATTGGCCCTCTTCAAAAGGAACCTTGATGATTGGATGGGAGATAGGAAATTCACCTTGGGGATCATGTCAGTCACCCTGCTAGATAGGGTCCCAGAGAAGTAAATATTGTGGGAAGAAATATCCAGGAAATTGTTATGGCTAGGCTTGCATAGGCCCTAGGGCCGAAAGCCTAGTACCAACCTATGAACCTATGAACCAGCAATATGTGTCTCTTACACCAAATAGCAGAATACCCTGAGGTAGTGGGTGCTATAGACTGCATACACATCCACATCAAAGCACCACCCAGTGAGCGGGGTAGGGTCCACATAAACCGCAAGGGTTTCCCCTCCATCAACTGCTAGGTCATGTGCAATGCCCAGGGCATTATCTTGAATGTGTGCACTGGCAGCCCTGGAAGCTATCATGGCTCCCACATCTGGCATATGACACAGCTGTATCAGAAATTTGCCATTGGGGACATCCCATATGGCCACCTAGTGGGGGATGCTGGTTACAGACTGGAGCCATGGCTGATGACACCGATCAGAAATGCACACACACCCGGACAAGAACACCATAATGAGGCACACGCACAAACCAGAATCATAATAGAGCGTGTCTTTGGGATGCTCACGTCATGGTTCTGCTGTCTGGACATATCCGGTGGAGCCTTGCAGTACTCTCCAGCTATGTGTACACAGATGTTCATTTTATGTGCCATGCTACACAATATGATCCTGTGGAAACAGCTGCAGCACAGGGCCACACAGCCCCCCCCCATCAATGCCAAGGCCATCAAAGGCAAAGAGGGACTCGGAGAGGGAACAACCTGAGCCTGCACATGTAGACAGAAGGAGGTGTGCCCAGTATGCCCTCGCTTTGGCAAAGAGGTAACGCATAGCACATACATTGACATGGTAGGGACCCAGGGAATAACACCTCTCTTTGACTCATACATACAGTAAAAGGGATGCCAAATATGGCACTACATGTGCTTTACCATGTATAGGGAGTGTACTATGTGCATCCAACATAGTCAGCCCTCCAGCATCATCCTCAATACTGGCACAGCCACAATGTAAGTCACTCTTCCTATCAATTGCTGAATAGAGTACTATGTTCTGTTAGTTGTATCTATGGTATGGATGTGAGCATGCAAGAGAATCGGGTGGCTGAACAAGATGGCAGCAGATAGTGGGCACCTATATGGGCAGCATGAAATCCATAACAAATACTGGTGGCAACAAAGTAGGCAGTACTAGACAAGGTGACAAATCTCACTGAAGTGCATGTGGTGGCCCAAATGTGTGTCCATAGGACATACACATGCATGTAAGTGAGGCTCATATACCCAACAACAGCCTCAGCCAGCAGGACAGGTGTAGATGACCATAAAGAAAGGCTGTGCTAAGGCCTCCAATTGATGGCAATGGTGAACAGCCCCCCTCCAGACCTACACAGACAGACTACAACAGGTCAGGCAGTTGTATGTTAGTTCTGAAGGGTAAGAAGTCTGAAACTGAAATGTAGGTCAATAAAACCTAAGATTTGTACTCCACTGATATGCCTCTAGTCTGCATGATAGGTCAGAATACAAAACAAAATGAAAGCCAACAGAGTACCTGAAATACCAGTACAGTCATAGCAAATGTTTAAAGTTGTCAGGTGTGTCTCCCCCCCCCCACCACAATCCTATGTAGAAATGCAGTAACATGTACATGTGGGTTTAATAACAGTGGAGCACAGATTACATGCGCTGGCCCAATTTACAGGATAGATTGTTGCATGTGTACAATATGCAGGGGTCCATGTGTTAGGTTGTTGTGTGTTCAATATTGTGTGGATGTGGTCCGCATATAGGCATGTAGGGTTGTGTCTCGGTGGCCTATAGCCAGTACTGTTGATGACAGAGCCATGTTCCGACAACTGCAGTGCCAACCACAATGCATCTCAGCAATACCCCATGTTAGCAGCCGTTCATACTCACTGTCCAGATGTCAATATCTGTCACCGTCTGAAAGATGGACATGCCATGAATGTGGGCCCAGACATACACACAGTACACAGGTGGAAGTACCTTAGACAGAGTACATAAAATGTAACTGTCAGCTGCACACACCTTTGGAATTGTACATACAGGTTAGCAGCATATTAGTTGTCTGTGTAGTATGGAATACTGATGTAGTCTGGCCAATCACTGGCAGACCACAAAAGGCACAGTTGTGAAGTAATGAGAGACTGCCTATGTCCCCGCACAAGGCAGCATAAGGGGAATGTCCCAGGTATATCTGTGAGTCAGGTGCAAGAAGCTTCCATATCACACATGAATTCAGCTCACCCCACCATCAGCCACAGGTTTATCACAGGTCATATCTCTGCTGTGGGGAATGAGTACAGTATGACCCCCACGTCCGTATGGGAATAACCCACAGAATGCAGCATGCTGAAGGGGTGTCCCATGCAGGTGTGTCCCTAGCTGTAAGCAGCACCCTGCCAGCATCCAGACCAATGGATTAATATGGACAGGAACTATTGCCATTAACACCTTGCACACTTACCTGTCACCCCAGGGGAATCCAGTGGCTCGCAGCCTGGTAATGTAGGAGTGACAGAATGCATTGGCCTGCTACAGATGACCTACATCACTCCCAAATGCCCTACAGTCCTCTGTCAAAGGCCTGTGCCTCACTCATACTGCTAGTGTATGTTATCTCATGGGGTCCCAACTAACATAACACAGTCCACAGAACACAAATGCAAGGCCATGTTGACAAATCCCAGTAGCATGCCCACCATGTCCTACTGCATGAACTGTGGACCAACCCCTAAATACCACTGGGATGAAGGGACAACTATAGGGATACTTCTCAGATATCGCTCGCATAATGTTAGGAAGAGGATAGAATAACAGAGTGGGGGGTTTAGAAGCATGGACGTCATGAAGTGTGTGAAGTCTGTAACTCTGATGTGTGCCCATACTACCCCTGCCTGCAATCCCAGTAATGGGTGGCTACAAACCTGCTCGTAAACCACAGTGTGAAGGGGAACTGACCAGATATATGAGCCCTGCCTCTGGGTAACCTGGGTGAATCTGTATAACTGAGAGGTATGGCCACAGCAGGATATGGCCATTCTGTTAAGTCGATATATGTGCAAGCAGGGGATCCTCAGCCACCAGAATACCAAGGTGCTGGATCATTTACTCAGACCCATCAGCAAGTGTCTGCAGCTACCCCTCCAGAATGGCATGAGTGTGCAAGAATATGTAGGCTGCAGACCACAATACTGGACACAGCTTCATTCATCTTGTATTTCCAGGAAGTAACTGTGAGCAAATAAGTATATCTGTCAGTAGTTGATGACATAATACATCACAGTGCAAAACAGTACATATATCTGAATATCTCTGCTAGCACCAACCATGTAATACAAGCAGCACAGACACAATAGTTACAGTATCCCACTATCTTTTGCCCATTGTGACTCCATATTGTCAACCTATCTACAGATATCCTGCAGAAACAAGTTGCTAGCTGTAGGTTTAGAACACCAAATCCTGGACTGGAGTACAACCTACCTGGAATGGATTCACACACTCAATACAGAATGTCATACTGGGCATGCTCCTACACTTAGAGAAATGAAGCCCATGTCTGACAACACAGTAGACCATACATATCTGTCAGTCACAGATATCTGTGCACACACACCACATTGTACACCATTCAGAGAGATTAAGCCCATGTCTGACAACACAGTGCAATATACATATCTGTCAGTCGCAGATGTCTGTGCACACACACCACACTGTACACCATTCATGCTTTGAACACACATTGGATGGGAATACTCACACATATCCAAGGCCAACACACTATAATATGTCAAACATACACACACACACAGATGTGGGGAAGAGAGAAACAGACAGTGACAGAGAGATTTCCATCATGAAGCCTTTCCCACCCACCACACATCCAATTGGTCAATATCACAAGATGTGCTGATTTCAATCACTGTAGACATTGCTTTTGGTAGCCCTCAGACCTATAGTATCTGTGCTGCTTATGATAACTGTGTAACATGATAGTACAAATCAGTATTCATCTAGCATTTGTAAACTCAGTCCTGTCAAATGTAAAGTTGTGTGTGAGTGAGTGTGTGTGTGTGTGTGTTTCCAGAGGAATAGTTTATGGCCCATTCACACACACTGCACATCTCATTGTCCATGTTAGCACTCCTGCTGATTTCAGTCACCTTGAAATAACCATCTGGCCAAGTCTCAGCCCTATAAGCTGTGTGATGCTTGTGATACATGTGTAATACTGTAGTGTAGAAAAATAAGTAGGAGTTGAAACTGTGTGTGTGTGTGTGTGTGTGTGTGTGTGTGTGTGTGTGTGTGTGTGTGTGTGTGTGTGTGTGTGTGTGTGTGTGTGTGCGTGTGTGTGGAGATGAATCATTTTGAGGCCATTCACAGTCAGTACACCTCCCATTGCCCTTCTTTAGCAAGCCTGCTGATGTCAATCACCTTGAAATAACCCTTTGGACAAGTACCAGCCTCATAAGCTCCATGGCACTTGTGATAACTGTGTAATGCTATAGTGTAACATACTAGTTAGTTAGGAGTTCTAATCCCAGACATGGAAACTGTGAAACTCTGTGTATGTCTGTGGACATGAATGCTTTTGAGGCCATTCACAGTCACTACACCTCCAATTGCCCTACTTTAGCAAGCCTGTTGATGTCAGTCACCTTGAAATAACCATTTGGACAAGTGCCAGCCCCCTAAGCTCTGTGATGATTGTGATAATTGCATAATACTATAGTGTAGCATACTAAGCTCCATGGTGCTTGTGATAACTGCATAGTACTATAGTGTAGCATACTAGTTAGGTAGGAGCTCTAATCCCCAAGATGGCAACTGTGAAACTGTGTGTGTTTGTGTAAGAGAGTGTGTGTCTTTAATAATACCTGATTTTATGGACATTCACACTTGCTACTCTCCCCTTACCCCTCCTTTAGCACTGTTTCTGATGTTAGTCACCTTCAAAGATACCTGTGGAGAGCTGTCCAAAATGTAAGCTCCATGGCATGTGCAATAAATGCAGAACAATGTAGTAGCAATAACAACATAGGTATGGGTTTGAATCTTATATGTGGCAAGTGTTTGTGTGTATACATATGTATGAGTGTACTTCAAAGATTTTGTCCCCTTTTACACCCAGTACACATCTCAGAGCCTGACTTTAGCAGTCCTGCAGATATCATCCACCTTAGAAGTACCTATTGCCGAGCCTAAAACATATCAGATGAGTGGTGCATGTGGTAAATGTGTGCCATAATGGTCCGTAAAGATTGTTAGATAGAGGTTTGAACCTCACCGCTAGCAAATGTAAATGTGTGTAGGGTAAAATTATTTTTGGGATCTCTCACCCACTACATCACCCAATGCAGGAATTTACAAGGGCTGGTGATGTTCCTCACATTAGAAGTACCTTGGGGCAGCATCCATCCTATAAGCTCCATGGAGCATGCAGTAAATGCATTACACTATAGTAGCAATACATAGCTAGGTAGGGGTTGGAATCTTAGTAGTGGCAAGTGTGTGTGTGTTTGTCATCAGTATCCTGTGTGGAGGTTGCTGTGATTCTGTAATAACAGGATCCATTGTGGGACAGGTTTTGCTAAATTATTATGTTGAGGACCTAGTATATGTCACAATGTCCACCTTACAAGGACAACAGATATCAAACACCGGAGAGGCTGGTGTAGACAATCCATAGCCCTACATGTGACATTATGGATTGGTGAACAATATAGGCAACCCTTCTATTACTCAGAGAACACTCTCCACCCATGTCTCATACACAATCGCACTTGGCTAGGCAACAACCACTATATTGGTAGTTCCCTTCATATTGCTTCACAGATAGTAACCATGGTGTGATTGCAGTGGACTACATGCCTGTTGACCACAACAGTGCCACTGACATCAGAAAGTACTTTGATGTGTTACATCTCCTGACTGAGTGTGAGTTATTCAGCAAGTAAAAATACATGGTACCTTGTTCCCTCCCCAAAGTAAGGAAACAAATGCTTACAGTGGCCCTTTTGCTATGTTCCCCACTAGACACCTGCCACAACTGTAGAGTCTGCAAATGTAACCCATAAAGGGAATACCATGCCTTATACACATGCCCTGTATGGACAGATACCACTAACCCCACTGAATACCCGTATCATGCTGTCAATATAGGTGCAAGCACAACCTCAGTTACATAGCCAGGTTTCACCAAATGAGATCAGGAATGCTACTTCAGAAGATAACAATCTGTCCACACAACATGCCCCAGAAACCTCAAGTACACTTTCACACATCAAAGAACATGCGTGTGGGACATCTGCACAACCCAGACACTGTCCATGTTATGGAATATAGATCACATACATGGGAAGCAGTGCACATCACTGGCCACCTACAATAGTAACCCAGATGAGTGGATGGTGACTACAGTACCCACCCCTGGGGACCACTCCAGGAACTACACCCCTGAGCCACATTGAAGACTATTGGCATGTGGCCTGATGACAAGATATTCCTTTTGCCTTGCCTTGTACATCCTTCAGGCCCATTCATCTACTACACACCTGTGAAGCAATGAACCTATGTATCTCAGTACTGGCAAGTGTGTGTGTGTGTGTGTGTGTGTGTGTGTGTGTGTGTGTGTGTGTGTGTGTGTATGTGTTTGTGAGGAGATGAATGATTTTGAAGCCATTCACACTCACTATACCTCCCATTGCCCTACTTTAGCATGCCTGCTGATGTCATTCACCTTGAAATAATCCTTTGGCAATGTTTCAGCCATATAAGCTTACTTGTGATAACTGTGTAATACTGCAGTGCAACAAACTAGTTAGGTAGGAGTTCTAATCCTGATCCTGCCAACTGTGATAATGTGTGTGTTTCTCTGTGAGAGTGTGTGTCTTCATTGATACCTGATTTTGTGGACATTCACACTTACTACACTTCCCTTATCCCTCCTTTAGCACTGCTGCTGATGTCAGTCACCTTCAAAGATACCTTTGGATAACTCTTCAACATGTAAGCTCCATGGCACATGCAATAAATGTGTAACACTGTAATAGCAATACATAGTCAATTAGGGATTTGAAACTCCGTACTGGTAAGTGTGTGTTTGTGTGTATGTCATCAGTATCCTGTGTGGGTGTTGGGGTGATTGTGTAATGACACAATCCATTGCATTGTGGGTTTTACTACATCATTATATTGAGGACCTATATGTCCCAATGTCCATATTACAAGGCCAACAGTTTTCAAACACTGTAGAGGTTGTTGCAGACAATCCTTAGCCATAAATTTGTGCAGCCATATGCAATTACTATGTGACAATATGGATTAGTAAACAATATAGGCAACCATTATAATACCCAGATACCACTCTCCACCCACAGATCATACACAAACACACTTGGCTCTTACTCTCGTACTCCCTTCCTTTCTTACTTTGTCTCTGTCTCTGTCTCTGTCTCTCTCTCTCTCTCTCTCCCTCTCTGGTGAATGTGGAAAAGTACATATGTTTTGCATAGGCAGCAGCTTGAGTTTTGTAAGTAATGCTCATGATCAGCTGATGGCATGTGCACGAATTGCAGTCCCCCACTTGCTAATTGCATGTGGAACAGCTGTAGTATCATTCCTATAGCCAATTGCATGGAAACACACTCCTATAACTAAGCACTTCAAGACTTCATGTGGGTGTTGGCCCTTTTCCTTCACTGTGAGCAGGACTTCATGTGGGTGTCTGACAAACAGCATCACAGAGGGAAGTTGAAAATACCTCTTACAACATACAGTATGGAGACAGACCAACAAACAGGAGGGAGATGTTCCAGACATGGGGACAGAAAGTAAGCATTGCTGTTCTACATTTGAAGTAATGTTGGTTTAACAGGGTTTGTGTGGATATGGCTGTTCTACATGATTTAAAGTCTGGCATGACAGCATTATGTGGTTGAGGAAATTATCACCTGTAGGGCTATCTGCAGACTGGCCAGAGTTTAGAGTCTTACATGTGGTATGTTACTCACACATTTCCTATCTTTAGAAATGCAGTAGTATACTCTGATGACTACAGTCAGTAGATGTTGATATCCATGTGAGTTACTGACTTCATATCCCTTAGAAGAGATATGTCGAAGCAAACCCTGTTACACCAGGGATTTTCTGTTTATCACAGCAATATGTCAATATTGGCCCTGTGTTCGTGAGTCTGTCCCCTAAGTCTGTCACCCTTTGCCCATATGTCATGCAGTAAGAGGTGCATATGTACAGTATATCATTATTTACTGACATCATATCTGATAATCCAGTGAGATATCAGACTGCTAGACATGTTACATATTTGAGGACAAAACTTGGACATTCTGTTGTAGTCTGTACAGGAGTGAGGTCTGTGTACTTATGGTGATTGTTGACAGAGTGTGTATTGTGAATATGTTACATGGCTTGTGTACAGACCATGGTAGATGCCAGTGTTCTTGGTCCTGTTCTGTCTGACATTACATGCTGCTTCAGTTTACGGTACCCTATCAGCATATATGTTTGTAGGGCCAGACTGACACATGTCCCATACCACAGTCAGGCATCAGACTACACTGTGTATGGAGCCAGTATATGTATGGTTACTGTGTGAGTGGCTCATATGAGGGTGGTGTTGTTCACACAGTACATATACTGTAATATTACTTAGGCTTACCATAATGTGACTGTGACTGTGTTTAGATTGGTTGCGGGTATGCACTTTCACACT